>NW_006283639.1:971820-972973 GCF_000327345.1 Myotis davidii
CACAACCATCAGATCTCACAGAACTGGACAGTGCTATTCATCAGGCATGGTGTCAGATTCCTCACATCACCTTTCAACATCTCGTGGAGTCGATGCCAAGAAGAATCATCGCAGTATTGAAGGCAAAAGGTGGCCCAACGAAGTACTGATGGGGTGGTCATAATAATCTGGCCACTCAGTCTATATTTTTGCTTCTTTTCCATCTCTTTCTTTCTCCTTCTTTTTTCTTTTGTCTTACATTTTTCCTCTTCTCAATATAATTTCTGTGCTCTTTTCTCTCCCCTAATTCTCTTTTCTCCGGTGGTCACCTTTATTTTGGGTTATCAGTGTCAAGAATACATTTGTGTTTTTTCCCTCGGTGTCATTTCTTTTTGAGTTGTATTTTGTGACTTTTGGTCAATGTGGTAGAGAGTGAGCCATATAACCAGACACCCTGAGAATAGTGAAAATGGGAAGACAAAGAAATGGCCCCCGTACAAAAGAAAAGGAGAAATCACCAGAAAAGGAAGTAAAAAAAATGGCAGAAATAAATTTGTCAGAGAAAGAATTCAGAGCAATTGTCATATGGACACTGAAAAGGATGGAAGACAAATTCAACAACATATGTAAGAATCTAGAGGAAATGAAGAAGAACTAAGAAGAAATGAAGAATGATATTGCTGCCTAGCAAGGGTATCATTCAAAAATTAAAGTTGAAATCAGGAGCTTCTCAGAATAGAAAAGGCTAGTGGAGTTTATTACTACCATACCAGCAATGCAAGAAATGGTAAAGGTACTGTTGTAAAAAGAAGAAATAAAAAGGGAAGAAGGAACACAGGCTTAAAGAATAAAAATGACAACAAATAAGTACCTATCAATAATAACCTTAAATGTAAATGGATTAAATGTTCCAATCATAACATATAAGATAGTTGAATGATAAGAAAACATAACCCATATATCTGCTGTCTACAAGAGACCCACCTCAGAACAAAGGACTCACACAGAATGATGGTGAAGAGATAGAAAAAAAATTCAGACAAATGGAAATGAAAGAAAAGCTGGGGTAGCAATACTTACATCTTACAAATGAGACCTCAAAGCGAAGGCCACAACAAGAGAAAGAAAGCCACTTCATAATACTAAAGGGATGGATTCAACAAGAAGATATAAC
>NW_006283639.1:973527-980444 GCF_000327345.1 Myotis davidii
AAACAAAAACAAAAACAAAAAACTTCTGGAAGATATCAAGGGAGAGATCAACAGCAATACAGTCATAGTAGGGGACTTTAATGCCACATTGACACCACTGGACAAATCCTCTAAACAAAAAATCATCCAGAAACATCAATGCTAAATGACTCACTAGATCAGATGGAATTAATTGACATATTCAGAACATTTCACCCCAAAGCTACAGAATATGCATTCTTCTCAAGTTCACATGGGACATTTTCAAAGAGAGACCACATATTGGGACACAGGCAAAGTCTCTTCTAATTCAAGAAGATAGAAATCATATCAATCATCTACTCAGACCACAGTGGCATAATATTAGAAATAAACTACAATAAAAACAATGAAAAAGAAAATCAAAAACTGGAGGCTAGATAGCATGCTATTAAACAATGATTGGGTTACCAGAGATAAAAGAAGAAATAAAAAGCATCCTGAAAACAAACAACTATGAAAACACAACAATTCAAAACCTATGGGACACAGTGAAAGCAGTCATGAGAGGGAAGTTCATAGCTCTACAGGCCTACTTCAAAAAACAAGAAAAAATGGTAATTATCTAACCCAACAACTCAAAAAATTAGAAAAAGAGCAACAGAAAAGCCCAGAATAAGCAAAAGGAAGGAAGTAATAAATATCAGAGTAGAAATAAATGACATAGAGGCAAACAAAAATACAAAAGGTCAACAAAATCAAGAGCTGGTTCTTTGAAAGGATAAACAAGATTAATGCACCTATGGACAACTCTATTCCAACAAACTGGACAACCTAGATGAAATGGACATATTCTTAGAAAAATACAAGCTTCCAAAACTCAATCAAGAAGAATCACAAAACCTGAATAGGCCAATAACTATGAAGAAATTGAAGCAGTAATCAAAAATCTTCCAACAAACAAAAGACCTGAGCCAGACAAGGCTTTACAGGGCAGTTCTACCAAACATTCAAAGAAGAACTAACATCAATCTTCCTCAGACTATTCCAAAAAATTCAAGAGGAAGGCAGATTTCCAAACTCTTTCTATGAAGCCAGCATTACCCGAATTCCAACACCAGATAAAGACACCACAAAGAAAGTGAACTACAGGCCAATATCCATGATGAACATAGATAATTTTCAACAAAGTGGGAATCAAGGGATCATACCTCAACATAATAAAAGCTTTATATGACAAACCTATAGCCAACATCATACTCAACGGGCAAAAACTAAAACCACTTCCCCTAAGAACAGGAACAAGACAGGGATGCCCACTTTCACCACTCCTATTCGACACAGTACTGGAAGTACTAGCCATAGCGATCAGACAATAAGAAGAAATAAAAGGCAAATTGGAAAAGAATAAGTAAAACTGTCATTATTTGCAGCTGACACGATGCTGTACATAGAAAACCCCAAAGACTCCATCAAAACACTAGACTTAATAAATGAATTTGGCAATGTAGCAGGACACAAAATTAACACCCAGAAATCTATGGCTTTTTTATACACCAACAATGAACTCACAGAAAGAGAAACAAGCAAACAAACAAAAATCCCATTTACCTTGTACCAAAAAAATTAAGATACTTAGGTGTAAACTTAACTAAGAAAGTAAAAGACCTGTACTCAGAAAACTACAGGACATTGAAAAAAAGAGATAAAGGAAGACATAAACAGATGGAAGAACACACCGTGTTCATGGATTGGTAGAATCAACATCATCAAAATATCCAAAGTACCTAAAGCAATCTATAGATTTAATGCAATCCCCATTAAAATACTAACAGTGTATTTCAAAGACTTAGAACAAACTCTCCAAAAATTCATTTGGAATTAAAAAAAAAAGACCCCAAATAGCCACAGCAATCTTGAGGAAGAAGAAAAAAATTGTAGGGGTTACAATACCAGATTTCAAGCTGTGTTACAAAGCCATGGTTCTCAAAACTGCCTGGCACTAGCACAAGAACAGATGTATAGACCAATGGAACAGAACAGAGAACCCAGAAATAGACCCAAGCCATTATGCTCAATTAATATTTGACAAAGGAGGCAAGAGCATACAATGGAGTCAAGACAATCTCTTCAATAAATGGTGCTGGGAAATTTGGTCAGATACATGTAAAAAAATGAAACTGGATCACTAACTTACACTATACACAAAAACACACCCAAAATGGCTAAAGGACTTAAATGTAAGATGGGAAACCATAAAAATCTTATAATACTCGATAGGCAGCAAAATAGTAGATATATGTTGTAGCTATATCTTTACTGATACACTCCTAGGGCAATGGAGACTAAGGAGAAAATAAACAAATAGGACTACATCAAAATAAAAAGCTTCTGCAGAGAAAAAGAAACCATCAACAAAACAAGAAAGCCCATTGCATGGGAGAACATATTTGCCAATGTTATTTCAGATAAGGGTTTAATCTCCAAAATTTATAGGGAACTCATACAACTTAACAAAAGGAAGATAAACAATCCAATAAAAAAAAATAAACAGAGGACCTAAGTAGACACTTTTTGAAAGAGGACATACAGAAGGCTAAGAGACATATGAAAACATGCTCAAAGTCACTAATCAGTGAAGAGATGCAAATCAAAACAACAATGAGGTACCATCTCACACCTGTCAGAATGGCTATCATCAACGAATCAACAAATGACAAGTGCTGGCAAGGATGTGGTGAAAAAGGAACTCTTGTGCACTGCTTGTGGGAATGCAGACTGGTGCAGCCACTGTGGAGAACCGTATGGAGCTTCCTCAAAAAGTTAAAAATGGAACTCCCACTTGACTCAGTGATCCCACTTCTAGGAATATATCCCAAGAAACCAGAAACACCAATCAGAAAGGATATATGCACCCTATGTTCATAGCAGCACAATTTACAATAGCTAAGATTTGGAAACAGCCTAAGTGCCCATCAGCAGATGAGTGGATTAGAAAACAGTGGTACATCTACGCAATGGAATACTATGCTGCTATAAAAAAGGAGGAGCTTTTACCATTTGCAAAAGCATGGATGAAACTGGAGAGCATTATGCTAAGTGAAATAAGCCAGTCAGAGAAAAATAAATATCACATGATCTCACTCATATGTGGGATATAGTGACCAACATAAACTGATGAACAAAAATGTGTCCAGAGACAGCAGGGGGTTAGAGAGCTACTAAAGGACTTGTATGCATGCATATTAGCATAACCAATGGACACAGACACTGGGGTGTAGGGGCTTGCCTGGGGTGAGAATGACTTGGGGGGGGGGTTCAATCAGGGAAAAACAAGACATGTAATACTTTAAACAATAAAAAAAAGAAGCAAGCATAACATCTTTATTGATCTATGTAATTACTACTGAAATCACATTATAGAAAATTTTTGAGACTCAAGATACATAATGCATAAAGAGCTATTTTTATTTATTGCTATTTTAAGTAACTTAGCTTTGTGATCACTGTGATATTTCCCAACAGCATACCAAATATAAAAATGACATAAATAACTTACTATTCATTTTGGACAAGATCAAAATAGTTACAGTGACTACAAATGATTTTCCAAAACAATTCACAATAATGGGAGTACAAAATTATATTATAGATTCATGTCTACAATGTTTGAGTAACAATGATAATTGCCATTTTGTGTTTTTCTTTAGTTTTTGAAAAGATCCATGGCATGTTTAACATACATGCCCTAAGTGTTTTAAAGAGCAACAATGCACAGAAATAATTAAAACGCCGTAAAGCACAGCCTTCCAAACAAATGCTAGTGTTTTATTAGGGAGGCTTTTAACGATTATAAAGGTCTTTGGATCATTATCACAGATACCAGTCCACGTTGGATCAACATGTAAATGAGGTAGTAAATCTCTGTGGAATGTGCAGTGCACTGATGCCCATCACAAGCTAAAACATTAGAGAATTATAAATAGAACAGATGAGCCTCACATATTACTGGAAGTAATTTCAAGCCCTTTGCAAAATAAGATAAAATTTCATTCAAGGAAGTTATCAGGCAGCAGAGCGTAGTTAAAACCCATTGGCCTGCTCATTCATAGGAACAGTAATAGGCTCTGTAATTTACTATAAGAAGGATTTGTCATAGTTTAAATGTTTTTAGATAGTTTCAAAGGGTCTAATGAAAATAAAATTTTATCTTGTTTAAATTATCCCTTCCATATATTTTCCTAATTCCTCAGTATAATTTTAGGGGTCAAGTCACCAACTTAGGTTTTCAAATAGTAAGAAGTGGCTAAAGAAAATGGCTTTTTACATAGACTTATTTCTACAGGTAAATGGGAATCCTTGGAAATTGTTTAAATTAGTGAAAATATTGGGGAGTAGTAATTAGATTAGGTCAAATTTACCAAGAAAGCTATTTGATTAAATAGCTGTCCTACAAAAAATCTGTTGTGATAATATTATAGAAAAATATGTTACAGACAGAAACATTCACTTTATAAGTAGAAGTATGTCATGGTCAGGATTCCTAATGGTGAAAATGACAAAACTCAACTTCAGCTGATGTTAACTGGAAGGAGATTTTTTTGAAATATAATAGAAATAATTGATATAATAAAGAGGAATGAAATATCCCTAAGTTAAGTTTTCCTCCTTAATTAGCAAATACATATTATTTAGCACTAGCCATAAGCAGTGACATATGTTTTCCAAGTGTGATTTGTTTACTTATTGTTTTAAGGTGAAACTCCAATGTTTTATGTTATTTTATACTAGAGGCCTGGTGCACAAAATTGTGATGGGGGCGGTGGGGAGGGCAAGGTCTTTCAGCCCTGCTTTCACACTCTCAAAATCCGGGACCACTGGCTCCTAACAGCTTGCCTGCTGGCCTGCTTGATTGCCCCTAACCACTCTGCCTGCCTGCCTGATCACACCTAACCACACACCTGCCTGCCTGGTTGCCCCTAACCACTCTGCCTGCCCAATCACCCCAACTGCTCATCTACCTGCCTGATTGCCCCTAACTGCCTCTGCTTGCCTGTCTCATCACCCCCAACCCCTCCTGCCTGATCACCCCTCATATTACAGTTTTATTATTATAGATAGGTGCCTTGTTCCAAGCTGTAAGGACCTGCTTGTCATAGAGATAGAAAAGTTTTAATTTTTACTCTTGATTATGGCAATTAACTAACACTGATGCCAACCAAAAGGGTGACTCACAAAAGGCTGTATAGCAAACGGTGCTGTTAAGTCCTCTTCCGTGAAAACGTGCACGTCGTGCATTGTTTCTGCCTGGGTAAATAAAAGAGTGAAGTTTCTGTCTGTCTTTGCAATCATATGAGCGAATTGTGTGAGATCCCAGCCTAGTCTGGTTTGGTGCTCACAGAATAATAGACCTCTTTTTTTGTCCATTGGTGGAGATTTCCTAGAAGTTGCAGGATATCTTCCTTTTAATTTTTCCTCGACACTCTGATTTTACGTATATCTCTCACCTTTGCTTTCCCTCCACCCCCCACCTGCAACAGTAACTTGCTCCAGGCTCACTTTGCTCGAGTGTCTAGGAGACCACAAAACACATCCACCACCAGAACCATGATTCCCAGCTCTCCTGGTGCTCCCCCACTCTCGGCTTCCGCTTCTACTCCAGGGGCCACAGAAACTGAAAAGACTGGGGACTCCAGCTGACCTCCCCCACAGCAGGTGGAAAGGACTGGGGACGCCAGCACTGTTTGTCCGCTGCCCCCAGCAGGCCTGAAAGGACTCCAGTGGCGGGCAAGCTGTGCAGCCGGACACACCCTCAGGCAGGTCCGGCCATACCACTTGCACACTGCCTCCCCTTCCTCCCCACTTGGTGGGGCTGAAAGGACCGGGGACTCCGGCGGAGCTGAGGGGACTGGGCATCCCCATCTTCTGGCTATGAGTGCCGCCATCTTTGTGGTGGTGTGAGGGTCAATTTGCATATTCCCTCTTTATTAGATTGGATTACCAGTTATAAGTTAACTAATTTTGTACATTTCTATGTGAATGTAACAGAAGATTTGTAGCTCTCTTTAAAATGATGTATTCTTAGGAGCTATGCTTTGTAAGACAGCTTAATAGGAGAGATGGAAATCTACACTTATCATTTTTCATAACCTAACAAAAAATAAGTTGAATGAAGTTTTAGCTAATTGAACAGAATAAGAAAACAACCTCCACAGAAAAAGTAAAGATACATCCTGGCAATTTTGCACTTAGCATATCATTGATAACCACTCTTTTGTTGTTGTTGTTGCTGCACTCTGATAGGAGAAATTATATGGCATTTAACACATTGTTTGCGGGTAGTTTTTATCGCGTGCTAACAAGTGGCACGGGCCATTTTTGCTTATTTTTTGGCGCAAATTCCAATGTTCAGTAAAATTACGATAACTTTAGTTTACGTATTTATACGTTACCCGTATTCTACCGCTAGTCTATAAAAAACGTATTAATACGTGTCCCGTGCTCTACTACCAGTCAACGTAAAACGTATAAATACATTTCCCACATACAATGTGTTAATTTTCTGTTTTTCTAATAGTAGTAAGAGTTTAAGACTTATGTTCATTCTTGTTCTAAATCAATAGCCACCATTGACTTGGCTTTGCTTTTCATTCTAAAGTCATTTGATTCAGTGTTGATCTAGTGTAAACTGCGTTGAAAAAGCATTTTTCATTCTGATTCTATTGTGGGTGGAAATAGGATTCTTCCACGAAGTCACGAGGAAAGCATTTGGAGCCTTGTGCACAGTAGGATGTGAGCAATAGTGGCAAGATTTATTGGAGCAAAAACAAAGGCCTGCCCCCAGGTGCCCCATGCCCCATCCACCACCAGGTGGCTCAACTCTGTCTCCCTGCAGAAAGAATCCAGGGTCTGGTGAGCACAAATGCACACCAGGAGGGTCAGGATCCAGAACAGGAATG
>NW_006283639.1:980489-984364 GCF_000327345.1 Myotis davidii
ACAACTCTGGGCTCAGTGGTCCAGCATAGTCTCTGCTCCCCACAGACAGCAGCACTCCATCTGGCCGAGCCCCGCTTCAGCCTGCATGCTGCTTAGGGGAGAGAATTCAGGAACAAACAAAGGAAGGCCTCAGGCCTTTGCTGAGCATTGATTGTATTGCTTTGGGCTTGGAAGAGAGCAGGCTTTCTTTCAAACTAACCGATCTTCTTCCTAAGCATTCCAGGGCTTTGCTAGGCCCATCTCCTGTCCAATCCCTTTCCTGGATACTTTGTGTTTCCATGACCTTATCATATCCATTTTTTACCAGAATTTCCTTGCCTAGACCTCCCCCCCCCTTATGTATCTATTTTCATTTCTACTGCTCATGCCTCATAATTCTCCTTCATGATCCAGTATCTACTGCTCATGCTCTTACTCCCACTGACCATCTTGGCTTCTACTGAGCATGCCCTCATCAATCAAGTTCCCCAATTTTTTGTTCCCCTCTCTGTTCCCCCTGACACACACACACACACACACACACACACACACACACACACACTCCACTACCTTTCCTCTCCTTCTCTAGTCAACTTGGCTAACAGGAGACAGGTTGTCTCTTATGGAGATTGGAAGGCCAGTCTTTGATGGAGAATGCTATTCCCTGGGCTGTCTGTGAAGCTATCGCTTCCTAGTCCATCTGGATCAATTATATGTTTGGCCACCTTCTCTTTCCTTAATATCTGGCTGCCTGTGCTAACAATTCTAGTCCTCTAGATACTCTTCCGCAAAAAAGTCATTGCCTTTATGAAGTAAAAATATAGGGTGTCTCAAAAAATGTGTACATACTTTAACAGCTGATAGCTATAGATTCTATTACATTTTGAAAATTAAATATATTTTAATGTATTTTAATAAACACTGCCTTTATAATGTGTATACATTTTGGGGTGATACCCTGTATGTTTTAGAAGTCGTTTATTAAATTTTGAAAATTAATGAAAGTTATATGTAAATGCATTTTAAATGTAAGTTGAAAAAAGCAAATAGGTTCTCTGTCTGGTAAGGTTTAAAGGCTTTCTATCCTTTTTTTCTCTCTCTCTTCTTCTTTCCACCTTTTTTCCTCCTATTCTTTCTCACTTTTTTTTCTCTCTTTTCTCTTCTTGAAAGCCTAGAAAACATCTCTCCATCTTGATTAATAGATGTATTTGATTTAGTATTTATTAGTTATTTCTCTATTCTAAAGAACATTTTTATTTAGGTTAACCACAAACTAAATTCAATTTATATTCTAAAGACATACACACACCTTCTTTTTGTATGTATGGAGATCTCTATTAAAAAGAAAATTATTTGAGACCAAGATAATATGGGTAAAAACTGATATACAAGGATAATTAATTTTTAATACTGGAAAATAATTTGTGATGTTATCTATATATATAAAAGTCAAGCTACTGGAATGATGGAATGACTGGAACAACCAGTTGCTATGATGCGCACTGTGGCAGCCAACCAGCCCGACAGGGGCCCAATCGCCCCCTTCCCCCAACCTCTCATGGCCCCTCCACCCAGCCAGCCCAGCCCCTGATTGGGAACAGGGCCGGCCAGGGGGTAGGGGCCATGGGTGGTTGGCCAGCCCAGCCCCCAATTGCCCCCCGCAACAGTGGTGGGGCCAGACAACCTCCCGTGTCCCCTCCCCACCCTGCCACTGGCACAGCCCCAATCAGCCCTCATCGGCATGGGCCAGCCAGACCCCACCTGTGCACAAGTTCCTGCACCGGGCCTCTAGTTAATATATAAAGGAGGATTTCTTCGTGTAAGGTGATATCAGGATCTCAATGATAAGCAAACATCCAATGTTTCTAACCAGTCATTTGGAATTTTTGAACAAATTAATAAAGTAAAAATTTAGACCTCTGAATTTTCTGGATTGTCTTGTCAAATAATGTAAGTATATAATATAATTGCATGCCTTTTATTTATTTAGTGTTCCCTATGCTAAGGAAATAGTATCCTCCCTACCTTAACACATTTTCCTTAAATAAAGCATGATGATCTCTGTGAAACATAACAAGAATGTAGAAGACATGTCTTCCATTCAAATTGAGAATATGTTAAATATCATTGGATAATTCAGTGATCTGAAAGTGTATGTGCTATTAAATCAATTCACTTCAAATAAAATATAGTTTTATTTTAGAGGAAAGAACTACTAGATTATTGTTTCTTAATAGCTATGCCCCAAAACTTTTCTTAAATTATCTGCAGGTAAAACAAATATTTCACATAACCAGTCCCAGAGAATCATACTCTGTAGAGCACTAAAAATGCTCACAATATCAATAAGTAATTTTATATAATCATTGACCAAAATGTTTTCATTAAAGCCTAACTATAAAGCTGCTAGAAAAAAATACAGACAACTAAGGAAACTTATTTAAGTTTCTAAGGTTTACTCTTCAAAATTTTGATAAGTCATCTAGAAGTGTTATCTAATATTTATTAATTTAGGCTAATTTATATTTCATATGTATATATACTAATTAATAAAATATGTAGCTAAGTAGCTAAGAGTTATTCCACTTGAAATTCATATTGAAATTATTTAAAGCTCTTTCTGATTAAGCATGACTTTTGGTTGCAAATGACTACTATTTAATTGCAATCTATATTTATCATCAAAGGAAATTGGCATATCTCTACAATCTGCTTATGCAATTTTGCAAAATCCCTTTAAAAAATAGCAGAAATCCTGAACACTCACAAGAGGGCAGTGGTGTAACATTAATGTTAATAATACTTTCATTCATAAAACCAAACCAAACCCTTGAGTTTCTAAATAGTGAAAATACCTTAAGATATTAACGATAGAGTTAGACCTAAATATAGAAAATGATCAGAGAAATATGAAAATTTGATATAAATATAATATATTAAGCCTCCAGGAGGCAGCCTAAATGTCTTGTACTAATTTATGTTCTACTGATTTGCGTTTTTTTTCATGAGGAGTTAATACAAAAGAGGACTTGTTATTCTTTCCTCTGTAAAGCCAGTTGGTTTAAAGAGAATTTATTTTTTATTCTATTTTTCAAAATTTATTTTTCCAATTCTGACAGCTATAATAAAGTCTACATGAAACATAAACATAAAAATTGTATATACTTTGTTTTCAAATTTTATAGAACGCAGAAATAAGTGAAATCACACAGTGCAGTTATTTGGGTCAGGCCCATATAAAAATAGTGGCTTCCTATACCCAATATATTTAATTAAAAAAATAGTGACTTCCTCAATTTAGACATGTTACTTAAATTCTCTAGGCCCTTTTTTCTACTGCCATAGTATGAAAGAAATAGGATCCTTCAGGAAAACCTGGAGAAACAAATTGCACATAGCGGTTAGAATTGTCATTGTTATTAACACTTGATGCGAGTTTGCAGAGTACACACAAGTGGAAGCATTTTCCATCTTTCTCAAATCTTTTCAGCAAAGATTATTATATTCCTAGATGGTTTTGTGGCCAAATTCACTTCCTTGTCCTCCGGGGACAACCCAGTGTTTGTGTGATTACCATTTCTCCAACTTATTCCTCCATCCTGAGTTTTTGGTCTAGTGATGTAGGTTCCTATGTGTTGTTATTACAGTTCTCAGGTTGGCTTTTGATCAATTCTTTACTGTTTCTTATTTTTTTATTTTTGCACTTATCTTTTCATTTCTGTTGACTCTTTTTTATTCTGAGAACATTGCTGACTTCCTTTCTCCTTTTTCATTCTGTTCAGTCAATCCTACAGGTTTTGGAAAAAAGAAATAGGCCTCTTTTTTGCTTGATAATTGTCCTAACACACACACACACACACACACACACACACACACAGACACACACATATATTGAG
>NW_006283639.1:984462-989404 GCF_000327345.1 Myotis davidii
GGAAAAAAGAAATAGAGAGCTCTTTTGCTTGATAATTGTCCTAACACACACACACACACACACACACACACACACACACACACACACATATATTGAGAAATATTAAGGAAATAATTTTGTGGACTCTTGTCCTATTAAACATACTCATGTAAAATATAGAATGTATTATGTAATGCTGAGTTTAGAGGTACATTCTATCTGGTTGTTGGATAGAACCCCAATATTGTTTAATAACACTTATTGAAATATTACTTACATACAAAAATTACACATATAAAATGATTCAGTTCAAGGAATTACCATAAAATGAGTACACATGTGTAACCATTGCCAACATCAAGAAATGAGAAATTGCTCCACAATACGCTTTATCTAATTTTTCTACCTTTCCTCCCCCTAAAAAAATAATCATTACCTATTTCTAGAGCTATATATTGTTTTTGCCCTTTTTTGGAACTTTGTAAAAAATGGAATCATACACTTGCTTCAGCTTTTATATCTGAAATTTTAGTCAACATTCTGTTCATCTGATTCATCTAGATTTTGTATCGCTATAGTCCATCCTGTTACATTGGTGTATGCATGACAGTGAAAGACCAAAAAGTATGTATTCTTTCTGTAGAAATTGAGTGTTTTAATTTTGCCTTCTTTCACTCTTCACACTGCTCTCATCCCTCTTCCCTCTGGTAACCATCATATTGTTGTCTATATTTAAGAGTCTGTTTGTTTTATTTGTTTGTTGCTTTTTGTTTTCTATCCCACACATGAGTAAAAGTATTTGTTCTTGTCCTTTTCCCTCTGGCTTATTTCACTTAGCATGATACACTCAAGATCCATCTGTGTTGTCGCAAATAGCAACGTTCCATCATTTTATGGCTAAGTAGTATCCCACTGTATATATGTATCACATTTTTTTCATTCAATGATCAGACAAGGAAAATTAAGATCATCTCAAGTTTGGGGATGTTATTGACAATCCTGATTGTATTTTAATTTTAGACATTCTGGTGAGTACATAATCTCATTTCAGTATGAGTTTCTTAGAATATTTTTATAGAATTTTTCAAACATTCAGAAAATTGGAACTACACAGTTAACTCTCATAGGCATCACATAGAGTCTACAATTAATATTTTATAGTCATTTTCTTCAAAACTATCTATCACCAATAAATTCCTATAGCCATCCATAAACCAACTTAAAATTTTAATGTGATTCAAAGTAAGTTACAGACATCATCATGAAATCCCTTAACACTTTGGCAAGCCTATCATAAACTAGAGTTTGCTATTTGTTTATGTTCTTTTTTTTATGAGAAAAGTACAAATTTTTACTTTTGCTATAGCCACGGTACAAATTTACCACATCTCCTACCCAATGAAAACAGCAAAATTCCCTCAAGTCCAAAGTACAGGTAATGTGCCCTCACTTTATCATTATAAAGTAATCATTTTACCCATGGTAGAATTTTTTTGCTAAAATCTACTTCACCTGATATTACACCTTAAGTTTATTAGATGAGTTTTGACCAATGCAGGTGTAAGTCAAAATTCTATACTATTAAAGATATAGAAGAGCACAATTATTCTCTAATAAACAATGAGCTATTCGTGTTATATATTTCCTTTTCAGTGATATTTGTAGTTCATATATTTAAAGTAATATTACCATTTCATATAAATTTCCGAATTTGTAAAATTGTTCATAATATTATTTCTTATCCTTTTCATATCTGTAAAACTATAATAATGGCACCACTCTCATTTCTGACATTGGCAATTTGCATCTTTTTTTTTTCTCCCTTCTTAGTCCTGCTTGAGGTTTATAGATTTTATTGATCTGAAATTACAGGTTTTATTTTCCAAATTTATATTTTTATTATTTTTTAAAATATATTTTTTTGATTTCAGAGAGGAAGGAAGAGGGAGAGATAGAAATATCAATGATGAGAGAGAATCATTGATCGGCTGCCACCTGCACGCCCCCCCCACTGGATATTGAGCCTGCAACCCGGGCATGTGCCCTTAACCGGAATTGAATCCAGGACCTTTCAGTCTACAGGCCGACACTCTGTCCACTGAGACAAACCGGCCAGGGCTATATTTTCATTATTTTTGTTCTCTATCTTTATTGATTGCCACTCTTTTAACATTTCCTACTTTTTTAAGTGACTTCAGCTTTGTTTTGCTTTTTCCCTTTTCTTATGGTGGAAATTGAGGTTGTTTGTTTGAGACCTTTCTTCCTTTCTAATATAAGCATTCAGTGCTATAAATCCTCCTTAAACATTGCATTAGTGATTTCCCATGAATTTTGGAATGTTACGATTTCATTTTCATTCAGTTCAAGTACCTTATAACTTTCTTTTAAAATTCCTTCTTAGATACATAGTACCCATAGGCTGATTGTATTTCGCCCCGCTCAATTTATATGTTGAAACCCTAACTCCCCAGAACCTCAGAATGTAGTGGCTACATTTGGAGATGGAGACATTAAAGAGATTTACAGTTAAATGTGATCATATGTGTGGGCCCTATTACAACCTGTCAGGTGTCCTCATAAGAAAAGAAAATGTGTATCCACAAAACAACACCAGAAATATGTGTGCACAGAGCAAAGGTATGGGAGGCCATCAGCAAACCATGAAGAAACCAATCCTGCTGACACCTTGATCTTGCATTTCTAGCCTCAAGAAGGGAAAACATTGATTTCTGTTCTTTAAGCTACTCAGTTTCTGGTATTTTGTTATGGGAACTCTTGCCAGCTAATACACATAGGTAACTTGGAAGTGTGTTATGTAGTTTCCAAATATTTGGGAAGTTTGCTGCGATCTTTCTGTTATTTCTTTTTCATTTAAGCCCATTGTTCAGAGAACATATTTTGTATGACTTGAGTCCTTTTAGGATTTAGACAACAGTTTCATTGTCCAGTGTGGAGTAGAACAGATTATATATTGATGTGTTTTATGTGAAGCATTTTATAAATTTCAATTCAGTCAAGTGGTTGGTAGTATTGCTCAATCTCCTATAAAAATCCTAAATCTTTATCTACTTGTTCTTTCTATTGTTGAGGCAGAACTGTTAAAATCTCTGAATATGACTATGAATTTGTCTTTGTGTTCATACAGCTTTTTCCATTTATTCTTCATGTACTCTAAAATCCTGTTGTAGATATAAAATCTTTAAGGATTATTATGTTCTCCTGACCAATTGCCTCCGTTCATGGATTTAGTATAGGCAATTAACCTTGTGTATAAAACAGCTTATTCAATACAGCTATTACTTTGGGATCTGAGGCTGGGCGCAATGTCAGCAGGGCAAACAGCAGAGAGAAAAAAAGATGGAAGTAAAATGAGGGAGAGCCAGTCCCAGCTGGAACCTGCCTCAAGCTCTCACACCTCCAAGCCACCAGCTTTGGTATTGTGGCGGTCTGCAGGAGAAGCTGGAGCCCACACACCGCTGGCCCAGGCAATGAAGAAGCTGAAGAAGGAGATTTGGCAGCAGCTGGAGAAACATCAGGCTGGCTGCTGCCCCGCACCCACGAGGCGAGCCCCAGTTCAGCGGCCCCTGTGAGCAGCAGCACTGCCCGGAGTGCCCTGAATGGCCCTTCTGAGCATGGAAAGACTAGGGCTGCGGCTTCACGTTTTCTTTCCAACCTCGTGTGAAATATCTCTTGTGACACAAGCTCCCCTGAAATTTTGTGGGGAAGAGAATTCTCAAGATTTTGTGGTTTTTCACACTGCCACAGAACAAACTCACCATAGCCCCTACCCCAGGAAAATAGCAAAATTCCCTCAAGTCCAAAGTGTGGATAATGTGCCGTCCTTTTATCATTATAAAGTAACCACTTTACCCGCAGTAGCATTGTTTTTGCTAAAATCTACCTCATCTGATATTACTGTAGTCTCTAGTTTCCTTTAGTTTGTTGTTACCATAGTACACCTCTTTCTTTTTTCCCTTCTTATGACATTGATAGCTTTATTATTTTAAAAAATTTTCCTATAGCTTCATATAACTGAAGCTTGCTTTTTAAAATCTAATCTAAAAATCTTTGCTGCTTCATTATGTTTATATTACATACATTAAATGTGATAGTTGATAATATGTTTAAAATATAAAAGCCACTATTCATTTCTATTTTTCCAAATATTCTGTTTCTTTTTATCTGACTTATTTTGAAAGGATTTAATTCATTTAATTCCTGCCTCTCAGGGATCACTGTTCTCCATTCCCTCTTGTCCAGTGCTGGGGAAATGGTTGTTTCATGAATTTTGTCTATTTTTTAAATTTATTTCAGTTAGGATATATGTTTAGCCCCCATTATTTTATCTTGTCGAGAGATGGAGGTCTACTTTGACAATGATTTAAAGCAGCCATTATGAATATATTCAAGAATTCAAATTGATCAATGACTATTATGAAAGAACAGATAGAAATCATAAGCTGAGAAATGAAAACTCTATAAAACAACAAATAAAAATATAAACTTAAAGATTTCTATATCTAACATTTTTAAAATTAACTGGGTGGACTTTAAGCAGATTGGAAAGGACTGAAGAAAGAATCAGTTAAGTTGATCATAGATCAATAGACATTATCTAAACTGAAGAAGAGAGGGAAAAACCTGTTTGAAAACAAAATACAAATCCTTAGGATATCTAATAGGACTAAAATATATGTAATTGGAGTCTCAGAATAAAGTTAATACATGGCCTACCTTTTATTATCATGTTTGTTAGAGGAAGAAGATAGTGTGCTGCTTTGTCTAGGGTTAGATATATGCTTTGCTGGCTTGTGATTGGTTCTTTCAAATAATTCTGCCTTAGTAACATCCTTGGGATTGGTTATACACCTTACTACCTTGTGATTGGTTATCTGCAAGTTGCTTGCATTAGCAACATCCATACATTTTAAAGCTCATGTCTCCCCCACTCAGCCTTCTTTCC
>NW_006283639.1:989549-997369 GCF_000327345.1 Myotis davidii
AACCCCAACCCCAACCCCAACCCCAACCCCAACTCCAACCCCAGTTCTGTCCCTGACTGCCTAGCTCTCTTCTATTTCCTCAGTATGTTCTTATGTTCTTTTCACATGCACTTATATTTTTTTCATCTCTGAGTTTCTTATTTTTATTTTATCTGATATGTTGTCTTTTTTAAAAAAATATTTCATTGATTCTTCACAGAGAGGAAGGAAGAGGGATAAAGAGTTAGAAACATCGATGAGATCGATCAGCTGCCTTCTACACACCCTCCACTGAGGATGTGCCTGCAACCAAGGTACATGCTCTTGACCGGAATCGAACCTGGGACCTTTCAGTCCGCAGGCCGAGGCTCTATCCACTGAGCCAAACCAGTTAGGAGAAGATATGTTGTCTTTAAATTAAATGCAATACCATAATTGTTGCCACAATTGTTCCTGCAATCTTACAATTTATATTTCATTTTGGGAGCAACAATAAAGAGTTTTCTGAAATTGTGAGAAAGTGGCAAATTTTATTTTCATATTTGATATTCAATCCAATTTTCACTTTCATATTTCCATATAGTGCTCTCATGTTGCAGAGATATTTTTATCTAAAGTAGCCTCAAAGAATTAAATCTACATAATATTCTTTGAGACTGAACAAACCAGCTATTACATCTTCTTTAGGTATTTGCTAATGTTAACATACAAATTCAGAAACCTTACTAATTGTTAATGTATGTTTAACAATTGATGAACTAATTGTGAAAGCCTATGATTCTTATTTCTTTCCATTCAGAAATTTTGAACTATTAGTTTGGTAAAGGAAAAGTTAGATCTTTTCGGAAAATCCCAGAGTGGCTCTGAGGATGGTCTTGTACATGTTTTCAATTGCTTACATTAAACCTATCACACTCTCCTTCAACATGTTTCCTTGGCACCAATAACAAGATGGAAACTTGGCATTAATATATAATGAAAATTTTTAAGTTATAATAATAGTTAATATTAAGAAAATACGTGCTATGTGCCTGGTACTGTTCTAAGCACTTAGTATGTTTTAATTTACTTAATTCTCTCAGAAATCCCATTTGGATAGCAGTAGTATTATCAGATTATCAATTTTACTTAAGAGATGAGGAAATGGAGAGAAGCAGAGCTAACATAATTTCCCCAAGGTCACACAATTTGAAAATGACAAAAGAATGACTCAAAACCAGATGGTCTGTTTTCTACTAGCGCTTTAAAGTTTTAAAGTATATTAATGGAGAAACAAAATCCTGATATTATATTGAATTTTGATTGATAACATGGCATGTTGGAAGTTGGCAGTGACTTTATTGTTACTTTTGTATTCTGCTGAAATATTGAACATGTGTGGATTAGAATTACCATGGGGGGAAAAAGTTTCTGTTGTATATTTTTACTGTGTGCCTACAATTTCCGGAGAGAATATCTTAATTAAGAATTGTTCTTAAAGCCTGACCAGTGTGGCTCAGTGGTTCAGCATCGGCCTATGAACCAGATCACAGTTCAGTTCCTGGTCAGGGAACATGCCCAGATTGCAGGCTCGATCCCCAGTAGGGAGCATGCAGGAGGCAGCTAATCAATGATTCTCTCTCATCTTTGATGGATCTATCTCCCTCCTTCTCCCTTCCTCTCTGAAATCAATTAAAATATTTTTAAAAGAGAATTGGCTTTAATAGATGTACATTGATTATTCTGGTAAAGAAGAAAATAGCTATCAGAACTATATCTTTGTTGCCCACTAATGCTATTCAGTTATGCCATATTAATTTTTAAGGAATATGTTTCTATGAAATTAAATACTCTAGTTCATAATTATACTAAAAACTGATAGTTTCAGATTTCTCCTCAAGTTACAAAAATAACTGGTTAAATAGTGAAAACAGGCTATTTGACATAATAATTTATAATGAAAAAACACATATACATCAAATTGTTTCTGTTATTAAATTATAAAAATAGACAAATCAACAAACGACAGTGCTGGAGAAGATGTGGAGAAAAAGGAACACCCGTGCACTGCTGGTGGGAATGCAGACTGGTACAGCCACTACGGAAGACAGTGTCTGTTTGTCTGTTTTTCATGCTATACCAAATGTCCAGTTTAGTGTTTTACCTTAATAACAAAACACCTAAAGATATAAAATATTATTCATAAATATTGCTATCTTCTTTACAACATTATTCTATCTAATAAAAGCATAGTATGCAAATTGTCCCCTTGACTGGCTGGCGGGGGGGGGGGGGCAGTGAGGGGCAATCAACAGGCAGGCAGATGAGTGGTTAGGAGCCAGATTGGAGAGAGTGCAAGTTGGACTAAGGGACACACACCCCCAGTGCACGAATTTCGTGCACCAGGCCTGTAGTTTAATATAAAACTTATGTTAAAAATATTTAAAAAGGGTCATTTATTCCTTAATGATGCACTAGTTTTCAGGGTTCTGATGTTTATAAGTATGAATAATTTAAATATTGTATTTGCAAGTGGTGGGGATTTGGGTGATAAATAGGTGTGACCAAATTGTACATATTATAAAGAGTTACATGTTTCTTAATGTCAATATTTTTACTTGTAAGAGCAGATCATCTTAACTATCTAATATATTACCCAAACAAAACAATAGAATAGAAAAACCTTAGCAATCTATATATCATTGACAATGTTAAATTAATGTATGAACAAATATTTGTTAAGAACTTACTATGCACAGAACGATATGCTAGAAAAATTTTGTACTTGATGTGTTATCAAGACCTTACACAGATGTATTGTAACCTCACAAAAATTACTTAAAATTAGAATCTTTATGCCCATCTGAACATCTCTAAATTTTTCCATAAACATTGAAAACAGAATTTATTATGGTTAGTGATTTTTAGAAAGACATGTATTTTCCAATAGATTTACTTAAACTATCTATTCTTTCTTAATAATTTTATACAAGCCTTATATGCACATTATGTTTTTATCCTACATAGTTTGGCTATTTTTAATGCAAATGATTAAGTAACTATTTAAGATTTAGGTAATGCTTATTCAGTCATATTTGAAACCAAAGTGGAATTTTGTTGTATACTTGCCTTTTAATTATATTAATTTTTCAAAGCTTCTAATAGTGTTTGGCTTATAAAAGCCTCCTGAATATTTTACTCAACCATCTCAAAAACAAAACATTATGGTAATATCACATTCAGCCTTGTGGTCATAATTGCTGCACAAACTTACTTTAACAGAAATTTTTTCCCCTTGCTTTCTCTCCACATAGAAAGAAGGCTAATTGCAGAGCAGATATAGATTAGTGAATAAATACAATTGCATTGTATGCAGTAGATTTATGGAATAAATCTCCTTGAACTTTTACATAGTGACAAAGGGTAGAAAGTAAAATGGGCCAGTGCAAAACAATGGCTTTCTCTTTAACTATAGATTAGCGAAATATATTTGAGTTTGTTGGAATAATCCTTATCCCAGTTTTAGTAAATCAGAAGGATTCTTTCCCTTTCTTTAATTTCCAAGTATAAGTTTCAAGGCTTAACAAGCACAATGAAGTGAAATGTACCACAGAAGTTAGAAGTTATGTGCACAGAATTGTTTTTGGAAGAAAGTAATAAATGGTGGCCCCATACTCTTTCGGTTTCTGTTGCTTATGAATTTCTCAGCATTTTGTAGGCCCAAGGAGTCTGATTTAATTTTTACTGCTCATTTCGCTATTACATCGATACATGTGTTTTTTTATATTCAGAGAATACACACACACAACAGTTTCAGTGTACAACTAAATTAACAACATCTATTTAGAATAAAACCTCTTTTTCTTCATTTGAGTTAAGTACTTAAGTAGGTAAATACATTTATCTTTTTGAGAAAATATTATTGGTGACAGTTTCTGAAAACTATTCCAGTCAAAAAAAATGATGTCTTTTCTCTCATAAATATTTTTAATAAATTTTTAATTTTATTCAGCTACAAGAATTGGTCATAGTTTGTTTTCCTCAGACTTTTAGAAATATGTGTATATTCTTCCTGTCTTTCACTATTGTAGATGAGAAGTTTGTTTACATCTATTTGCAGTTCTTTTAAGTAAAAACAAGTTTTCTTTCTCTGAAAGTTTTGTAATGCACAAAAATTCTTACTAACAGGAATACAATTTTAAATATTATTTTCTATAAAGAAGTAAGATCTTTAAAATAATCTCAGAAAAACCATCAGAATTTATTTCAAATTTAAATTTTGGATAAATATTTTGTTTTTTCTGTTAGTAGTCTTTTAGCAAAAAACAAAAAATACAACTGCTTGTAAACTCCTATTAATATATTTCTATTAATGTAATAACATAAAAACTATACTAACAAATTCAAGAGAAATGGTGAAACTAAAATGTAATGAAAAAATAAAATAAGAATTGATCACTTAATCTCCAATAAATTAGAATATAATTTTGGATGATAAGGTGAACACTCATTTTCTTTAATTGATGTTTATTCAATGGAAGTTATTATATTCTAGGATACTGTTAAAACTCTGAAGTAATACTGCAGCACATAAAGGAAGGTTTTTTTACCTCAATGTTTAACACCCAATTGGGAAGAGATAGATAATAATCACATTAATAACACCAACAGAAAAAAAGATGTTTTCAGATAAAAATAAATAATTGGGAGCTGTTATTGAAGAGGAATTTTGTCATATATAAGCATACTGATATTTTGTGGTTATATTATTTCTGACACAAATGAAGTATAATGGAAATTTGCTAGAGGACAACAAATAAAATACCCTTGAAAATAAAAATGAAAAACATGTGTTTTTGTGGATGAAACAATATGCTGATTTTTTAAAATATTTTTTTATGTTTTGAGCAATAAAAACTCTATTAGTTACCTTAATTAAAAAAGAAGCAGAAGTACTATAATTCTTTCAATTATGATCTCATGGTCTTTTGTTCAGATTACATACAGACAAACATCCTCCTTAAAAATACACTCTGACTGGATGTGTTAGTATGATTGCAATTATAGAGATTTGGAAAAATATTGCAAAATTCAGGCTACATTAATTCATCCAAACTTAGTCTTTGTTACATGATTTTAGTAACATTGTCTGGGCTTGAGTGGTGGGATGGCTTAAATACCTCTGCCTATTATGATTATGATTTACAGCCTATGTTATGAAAAAAGTAATGGATAATTTAAGTGAAATTATTCTCAATGAAAAACCATAAGTATGGTAATTTTTTATAACTTTTATAATATAACATCTGCACAAATAGATGTATTTCTATTATGTGTTTCAGTTAAAAAATAAATTTAAAGGCCAAAATTTAAAGGTAATAATTTTGCAACTGTTAGTCTGAAGTATAATTTGAAAAATAGATGTTTATTTTATTACCTCTTAGTCAGAATTATAATGGATGGAATTAAGTAAGTATCATGTCTATCACTAATTAGGTCTTGACTATTATTTATTTGGAAATGTTGGGTATTTACTAACTGCAAGAGTTTGAATATGAGATTTGTTCGGAATGACATTGGGACTTCCCACTGCATCACTGCTGTCATCCAGATAACAGGGCCATGAGCATGGCTTCGACCACCTGCCTGAAAACAAAATGGGGCCAATTGGCACGCGTACAACGTAGGCGTTTTAAAGTTCATTAGGAGCGAGCTGGCAAGCAGCAGCGATTTTCCCTGATAAAAATCCCTTGATCTTTTCAGAGGAAATGTCCTTTGACTATATCTAGGAGCTCAAATGGACCACAACCCACTACAGTATATCAAGTCTCTATACAATCTTACTACTGTTTAAGTGCAGCATTCTCATTACATCTAATTTAGTTAATTACACTTGACCTACCTAAAGTCTCATGGCAGTTTTCATTGGATGCAACATTTAATTGCCTTGTTCCAAAGAGGCATTATTGTGAGCTATTAAACTACTACTGTTTGTAGTTTCAGAATGGTTGTTCTCATTCTTGCTTGGAATAGATTCCTGGGTCAGTGTCTTTGAAATCATTTAAGAGACTGGGAAATGTATGTATCCAGTTCAATATAATGTGTCAATTATAATGTATATTAAATCTTGAAAGGTTTTATCTATCACATTTTTATCCATTAGTGTAATGTAAATTCCAGTTCAGTATTTTAATCTTAATTTGGAACATAAGTGGATGGTGTACTATACTAGTATATGTATGTGAATGGGAAAATAACTGCAATAAGTGAACAAAGAATTATATAAAAATGAGAGTTCATTAATAGATTACCACACTGAAATTATGCAGAATGTATAATAATGGTAAATCTGACACAGATATATTTATTACTTGGCAATGGCAATTAAGAATTAATTGGACACCCTTCGTATAAATGATGGTAATTTTACTTCTACATTGAATTAGAAACAACTTATTTTTAGAGTCAGGTATAGAGGAGAAAAAATTAAACTATACATAAAAACAAAATAGTTCTAAGATCACTCATAAAACCCATTAACTTAGGCTGATGTAGCAAATGGTCTTCTCCACCCCCTTAGCAGGTAGTGTGTAGGAACATAGAAACAGGGAGTGCCTGAGTTTTGGAAGTCTGGATCACAAACTGATACTCTGCCTCCTTCTGCCAAGCTCCCACCACACCAGAGAGTATGAATCAGCCACTGTTCCTCTTACCACCGCTGACCCAGTGATGGCGAACCTTTTGAGCTCGGCGTGTCAGCATTTTGGAAAACCCTAACTTAACTCTGGTGCTGTGTCACACCAGATATCAAAATATCAAAATATCAAAAATTTTTTGATATTTGCAACCATAGTAAAGTGAAAAGAAGATGTCAACTTCAGAAATTAAGGGGTAGGTGGCATTTTGTTTGGGGTTCAAGTAGCTGCCCTATTAGGTACCTATGACAGGAGGAGTAGGGCATTTTCTGCTGTTCCAACTCTAAATGCCATATTTGATATGTCAACTACTATAACAAATGTAACAACCAATCATCTTTCCTTCCGTAGCAGCTCTACCTTCTCTCATTAATTCTTGCTAATTAATGTCAAATTAATGTGAAAACATCTATACCAGCATTCAGACAATTAGACATTCCTCTTCCTTTAACCTTATATATTACCACATTTATGAAGCTACAAGACCTCCTCTGATCTCCCAAGCATGAAGAAATCATTGTTTTCTCTGAATCTTATTTATTTGTATGTTTCATAACATTTGGCAATCTTTGGCATGTACTATCTGTGCATACCGGTAAATTGTATGTCTCTTTCTAGGTTATAAAGTTTCACAGGCCAAGTACTTCCTCATTTCTACTAATCATCAGTGAAATGTATTAATAAATAAATGATGTATACCTGTGTGAAATCTAGTTGAGATTATTTAACTATCATCCAAACCATGGGCTGATATTTGGCAATAGACTACTGGTTTGTGAAATGTATATGACCACCATTTTTTAGAAACCAAGTTTCTCTTTCCAAATATCATTGGAATCAGAAGTTATTGGCATTTTACAAGGTAAAGAAGTTCACTCAAAGAATCTTATTTTAGTAATACTTTTGTTGGGTCAGTAGGGATAAGATTATAGTCAAAAGCAAATGATTTAGGTCAAAACGCAAACTGAGGAATCTTTTCAAACCAAACCTTTTCCTTGGGCACGCTGCCATGTATTGTTCTCTTTCTTCCTCCCGGGCTAACTTCGGTTAGGTTTCCCGGGAAACTGACTCTGAGATGGAGACGGTTATGTAGTAATTATGTTGGGGAGTGCTTTCTGATAAAGGGAAGAAAAACTTGGCAAAGAGAGTAATTGAACTGTAATTCAG
>NW_006283639.1:997679-1001486 GCF_000327345.1 Myotis davidii
AGAAACAGTGCCTAGCTTCTGAAGCAGTGATCTGGTAGCACGTACACTCCCTGGCTTTCTCACCACCTCCATAAATCCACCCCCTATCTTCACTTTCACCTCTTCCAGATTGTTGAAACCTGGGTTTACCTGCATTTTCAATTCCACAGGGGAAAAGGAACTCTGTCTTTCACCACAGTAGGTCTCAACACTCCCTTAAATTGGGAATGCCATTTATGAAAGTGATAACAATTATAAAAAGCCCTTTGTCTAACAACACCCTTGGTGGGTGGGGCCAATTACAAGTAAGAAATTACATTTCCTCTTTGAAGTCTTCACAAACTAGAATTTTGTTTATTTTAAAACTGTATTGAAAATTACTTATTGAACTAGATAATGACTCCTAGTATTAAGCTAGTTCCAGCAGTATGCACATTAAGCATTTCTACATAAAAGCAGAAAGCTAAAGAATGCCACAGATGATTGCTTTTCACGAAATATCAGATAAAAATGGGTCTGGAAATACCAAGACATAAATTTAGGCAGTGGCCTCCATACATAGGTGGCCTAGTAACATCATTTCTTGAACTAAACACTGTCTTCCATGGTGAGTTAGGCAGATTCTAATTCGTCTCTTCAACTGGATGAGCTAAATCACATCTTGAGATAAATTTGCTCTTGGTTACCTGCACAGTTTCTGTCCATCTCCTTTTCCAAATTTGTTGTGTATCTTTTTTTTTCTTCAGCTAGTAGGCTAATTTAATCCTGCATATTTTAATGTGACAGTCAGCACAACTGTGTAATTACACAACTGTGTAATATGAGGTCCCTTAAGTAGACCAATCCCATCCTTTTGTGGATGTACTCAACCTTGCTTTTTCTTGTGAGACACAGCCTTTGCTTTCCTATTCCTTGATATCACATTGAACACCCAAGAGTAAACTTTTAGTCCCAACCATCTGGCTCTTACTGCCTAAAAAACAACAAACCACACTTTTCCTTTGATTCTCTTTTATGGTTAGAAATATTTTTTAAAGTTTGTACATATAGCAATATGACATATATTATCACAATAATATAAATTGCAACCTATACTAATAAAAGGGTAATATGCTAATTAGACCGGGAGACCTTCCTTTAACATAAATTGTCTTTCAGGGACTGTGTCCAGACATTTTGACTCTGTGCTTCCAGGTCCATTTCTCATTCTACTTTTATTCTGCTCTATATTGGGACAGAGAATCAGGCTGACACATAAAAGTTGGGTTTCACAAGTCCCTTTTTTAAAAAATATATTTTATTGATTTTTCACAGAGAGGAAGGGAGAGAGATAGAGAGTTAGAAACATCGATGAGAGAGATACATCGATCAGCCGCCTCCCGCACATCTTCTACTGGGGATGAGCCCGCAACCCAGGCACATGCCCTTGACCGGAATCGAACCTGGGACCCTTCAGTCCGCAGGCCGAGGCTCTATCCACTGAGCCAAACCGGTTTCGGCCACAAGTCCCTTTGTGAGCTGGCTTTTAGCTGGATTCATCCAATGAGAAACATTGACAAGGTAATGTATGGCAACAAAATGTATTGTTCATTTTTATCTATTACTACTTTTTATTACCATTTTATTTCCAAAAGGCAAGGTCTTGGGAGCTACCCTAAATTGTTCAATAATTGCTTCTTGCTTTGTTTTATGTTTCCACATTTCTAACATTTCATTAGAGATCATAATCTCTTGTGTGCCTCAAATATCATGGAAAGGAAAATTGTCCTCACTTTCTTGAATCCCTTAAACTTTTGCCAAAGAATCCAGTCACAAGTTGCACGTACCACGAACAGCCTTAACCTTTGAAACAAACCAACAAAGAGTGCAGAGCGAGCTTAAGTACCCATGACACTCATTAAACAGCATTCCGCTTGCAAAGACTGTAAATCTCTTAACAATTAGAGTCTGACTCTTCCATTTGGAGCTTCTGGCAAAGGTTACCACCAAGGTGTCCTGTGACATACTTGTCTCTTTCTAGTCCACACTGAATGGGAAAGAGGTTCCCTCTCTGTGAACAAAGGTACAGTTTTGTTGTACGACTTCCAGATGGAGAGGAGCCAGCCAGCCTGCTTAGCTGGTATTTTTGACTTTCACAGCAGGCACCAGAGCAGTTCTTTCAAGGAACAGATCCAAATGCCATTAAACTGGTCATAGGCATTTATCCTCACTTAAGAACACACCAAGTGTCTGTGTTATAATAGTGATGTACTACAGAACAAGGAAGGTGGGTATATCTTATTAACATTGTTTTCCTGCGGATCTGTTCTTTTGAGGGATAAATATGTCTAGAGAAAATATGATCATGCTAAAAAGGCAATGTTTAAATCAATTACTAGAAGATAATGGCATGTTCCTTTTTATTTTTAATACAAATGAAAATTTGCAGGGCAGTGCCTGACTTTTAATTCCACCTCAGTAGAAATCGACTCACGTACAAATCTGGCTTGTTGATTGAGTTGTTTCATTAACAATATGAAATGAGACAAGGGAAACACTTGGGAAAACAGTGAGATTTAGAAGCAAAGAGTAAATTCAAAGAGATGATTTGAAGGTTATATGGTAAAAGTTCAGTTTCTCCCACTAATTAGGGCTGTTGGGACTATTACAATGTTTAGCTTCTAGGTCAAATTACATTTAGTTGCTTATTCTGTAACAAAGTGAAAAACTAAAGTTAATAACTCTGTTCCAATACAATTATTTTCCCTTGGAAATCTGTCATTAATATTTTTCCTCCTTTTTAATTTTATTTGGGAAACAGAAAAGCAGATGGTTTAAAGTTAAAGTAACTTAAATATAATATTTCCATATTTTAAATTTCTAATGTAAATGCTAACTGTACATTAATGATCTATCTATCTATCTATCTATCTATCTATCTCTCTCTATATATATATAAGTCTAATATGCAAAGTGTCCCCTCAGGAGTTTGACTGGGAGACTGGGAGTTCGATCGCTCACTACGACGTGCGCTGACCACCAGGGGGTGGTGTGGAATGAAAGAAGCCCCTGGCTGGCAGTCGGCAGCAGAGAAAGGGAGGCCCCGGCAGGTAGCTGGAAGGCCCCAGTTGGCCCTGATCGCCAGCCAGGCCAAGGGGCCCTACCTGTGCATGAATTTCATGCACTGAGCCTCTAGTTAATATATAATAAAATTACCAGTCATAAATTCTTCTACATTCAAAAGTTCTTTATTAAACAGAAATAGGGTCTAAGAGAACCAAACCCAAAATTGTTTTACCTAACTAGTAATTTTACATCCCAGAGTAGATACTATAGCAGAATGGCCTCATTGATTATGATCATTGAAAATTCTTTTGATTACACTACATGTGTCTATATTATTTTGATGGAGATTGTACATTCTCGATTTCCCAGTCATTCTATTTCTTTTGTTATCTCACACTTTCATTGTATCAGTGAACAGACAGACAGAAGAGGACATAAAAATGCATAAATATGAAGTTTAACAAATTATGTTAAAGCAAACATCCATATAACAACCTCTTGGGTTAAAATATTGTCAGAATTCCAGATTTCACCCAGAGTCCTTGAGAACTCTGAACACTGTCCCCACCTGATGGAGATAATCATAGTATGCCTTTTTGGTAATTACTTCCTTTAACCATCTAAATATGCATCCTTATACAATGTAGCTTGGTTTTGCCTATTTAAAATTTTATGAAATAGAACTGTACGGTATGTAATCTTTGTGCGTCTGTCTTCCTTTCCCCAGCACTTACTGATGTGTTTTATACCTTTTTCTGTTGGGTTGATTATATATATATATAT
>NW_006283639.1:1001685-1032432 GCF_000327345.1 Myotis davidii
ATAGATTCATTGACTAGTATATGTATCACAAATATTTTTGTTTGCTCTTTCATTTGTGCTGTTTACTTTATGATATATTTTTGATACACAGTTTTTTATTGTATATCAATGTTTTTATCATGCATCAAAAGAAATCCTTGTTAATGTAATAAGACAATAAAGTTAAATAAAATGTATGTAGATTGTGAAAGAACCACAATTAAGTACATTGAGTCTCAAATATTTCAAAAATTGAAAAATCTTTCTATGCTAATTGACTTTGTAACACTAAAAATGTATTGCATAATTAGCATTAAGCAGAAGTGAATTCAAATTAATTGTATTTTACAGGACTATAGACTGCTTCCATGAAGTTCCTAGCACCAGGGGACTTGTTAAAAACTGTTTAATAGCCAACATGACATGAGATCTTCTGTCAATTCAGAAGAGATATAGAGAATACCAATTTGTTAAAAGTAAAATTTGTATTTCAAAATAGCTTTATTTTTTATCAGTACATCAAAACAATTCAGCTTAGTGAAGCCTGAAAATAAGATGATCTCTGTCAAAATTATGAATTTTATTGTTTGAAGTTTTCAAAGTACTTTACATAAATTATTTCAATGATTATCATAACTCTGTTTTCTCTATTGTAATTGTAACCTAATCTCACCAGACTATTTTACTTAAAAAATAAAATTTAGAGAAGCTATTATGAATTTCTCTGCTCATAATTTAAAATTATTTTCAGCTGCTAAAATGAAAATAATCTCATTTCTATAAAATTATTCTGATATATACATATTCTTTATATATGTAACATATATATAATCTTGTCTAATAGGCTTGATCCAATTACCAGCCAACTCAAATTTAGAAAGAAAAAACACATAAACACTAAAAATACACTTGTAAAAATAACTGTGTTTTTACTCAACTAAGAGTACCTGAGTAATAACCTTTGCATAATTGTCACTTGCACACACTGTACATCCAAAAGTCTGAGCTAAGCTTTATATTAATAAAAGTGTTTTGTACTTCTCTAATAAAATGAGAAATCATAATTATTGAGCAGTTTGTATGTCAAATGTTATCCTAAGCACTTCAGGAACATTAACTTACTTCTTCCTAACAACAATAAAATTCATTAATCCATGTTAGTAGTCTGCTGTTATGTAGTTAAATGAAAAAATGCATAATGGATAATTTTTCATGGTGTTACCATCATTATATAGTGACGAGAAGCCCAGTGCACAAATTTGTGCACCAGTGGGGTACCTCGGACTGGCCTGCGGGATCAGGCTGAAACCAGCTCTTCAATATCCCTTGAGGGGTTCTGGATTGAGAGAGGGAGCAGGCCAGGAAAAGGGACCTCACTGGTGCACAATCAGGGCCAGGGAGGGACACGGGACGTTGGCCAGTGGGGAGAGACTGCAGGAGGGCTCCAGGGCATGTCCAGCCCATCTCACTCAGTCCTGATTGGCTGGACCCCAGTAGCAAGCTTACCTATCAATTGGAGCGTCTGCCCTCTGGTGGTCAGGGCACATCATAGCGAGCAGTTGAGTGGCCTTAGCATATCATTAGCCTATTATGCTTTGATTGGTTGAACAGACGACTGGACACTTAACATATTAAGCTTTTATAATATAGGGTGATTATGTGCCTTGATCATTAAAATATTAGTATTTTATTTACTGCTTACTCCAAGACTGACAGTATAGTGAAGGAAGTGTTAATAATTTGAATATATCCTCTACTGAGAAGAAAGATGTTTGCAAATATAAAGTACTTCTCATGTAATGCTACTGAATTTATTTCTAAAGGCAATCAGCAAACTAAATCAAGAGTTAAGTTAGAGATTAACTATTGATTATTTTTATTTTGTTCTGTTTTGTGAACTACTGTTACACAAAGCCATACTCTTGGTATAAAAAAGGAAAGAGGTTTATTCAAATTGCCAGCAATTTAAGATGATGGGGAGTCATGTCCTCAGAAATACTGACCTTAAGATCTCGGTGCAGGTGCAGACTTTTATAAGGATAGAGAAGTAAAGCAACAAAAAAATTCAGGGGTGAGGCTGTGGGTTTGCAGGCAATGTCCTTGCTGCTCCCAATATGGATTCTCATGGTCAGTGTCCTTGAGTTGGCCATCTGGTTGAATTCCCATGTCTGGGTGTTTGGCATTAGCCAGGTCCTTGAAAGTCATGCTGCTCTTTAGGTTCACTCACACAGGAATGAAAATTGCTGATTCTAGCAAGATACACTTAGAAAAGAAATTTTCATCATGTAAACTCTATCTTCAAGAGAACAATATTTATATGAGTACTACAGGCCTGGTGCACGAATGGTGTCCCTCAGCCTGACCTGCGGGATCGGGATTAAACCGGCTCTCCAACATCCCCCAAGGGGTCCAGGATTGCAAAAAGATGTAGGCCAGGCCAAGGGACCCCACTGATGTATAATTGGGGCTGGTGAGGGATGCGAGAGGTTGGCCAGCCAGGGAGAGACTGTAGGAGGGCCCCAGGGCATGTCTGGCCCATCTCACTCAGTCCTGATCGGCTGCCCCCCAGCAGCAACCCAACCTACCAGTTGGAGCATCTGCCCCCTGGTGGTCAGTGTACATCATAGTGAGTGGTTGAGTGGCCTTAGCATATCATTAGCATATTATGCTTTGATTGGTTGAATGGCTGACTGAACTACCAGACACTTAGCATATTAGGCTTTTATTATATAAAATAGTGTATTCATTCCCTGTTACACTAATTACGTAAATAGTCTAACAATTGGCAAAGCCCTAGAACTTTTAAAGATGTAGGTATGGGAGATTAGAATATGCCATCTTAAAATATGCCATTTTAGCATAATGATAATTTTGAACTGAAGATAATTAAGAAACAGTTGACACCAAAGAGAGCTCTCTGCCCTCTCCTCATTTACCCCTCATTTACCTAAAAACAAGACACTTAACATCCCAGAGGTTACTGAGAAGAATCTATATAACTGTACTGAAACACTCTTATCTACCATTAGTTCTCCCCCTACCCCATATTTACCTTTCCAGTTTTCCACTTCTGAAACCTAAATCCCAAAGCATTCTGTGAACAATAAACATGAAGTCCTTCAACAAATAAAATGTTTAGCTGTACTTAAACCAGAGTTTTCCAAAATTATTTGGGATGGCAGGTGTCTTTTAAGGAATTTATTTTTCACTAGAATATTTGAGATATGCAGAAATTTTTAAAAATCCTTTTAGCATTAATAGAAATTCCCTGCTTCAGTGTCATATAATTAAAAAATAAGCACATGCATTGAACTTTGGAACTAATCACATATTATTATGAATTTTTAAGTACATAGGCCCCAGAGGGCATAAATTCAGTTCTTAGCCACAGATTCCAACAGATTACATACTATTGGCCACCATATAAACAATAGTAGGAAAATATAGTCAAATACTAAAGCTATTTACTTAGTTATTCTATGAAGTAAAGTAAAATTTAAAATATAAGATATGTTGACAAAGAAAATCTAAAGTCAGTAACAGTAAAAAAATAAAAGAAAAGAAAGAAAGAATCCCAAAACCTTGCTAAATATTTTGAAAATCAACCAGCATTCACCATGAGTTTTACTTCTTTGTCAAAGGGAACAATAACACATTACAGTGATATTTCAGGCTGCTTGGCTTTTGCATAATGTATGGCATAGTAGAATTCATTAGTGTGCATTCTTTGCCAATCAATGGGACAGTTTCCCATTGTGTAGTGGTGTAAAGGAAGCCTGAACAACTGGAAATAAAGAATGAAGAAAAAATGGAATGAATTTGTATAAAACATTTATCAAAACAATACCACGAAAATTATGTTTCAACTTTTAAAATATCTATGAGTTGAATTTTCTTTTCAGCCAATATAGAACATGTATAATACAGTAATCCTGATCATCAACTCAAAATTATTTTAATGTATCCTTAATACCAGTGAACAGAGAATTCATTTTTAATGACATAAAATTAAGAATAATTTCTGTCAAAATATTTTTCAAGTATGAACAATGAATTAAGACTCTAAAGGTAACTCTACAAATATGAAAACTTGATATTTAAAAAGTAAAAAGTCTAATGTTAAGGTGTGATTAGTTCCCTAATTTGTACGTTTCATTGTGATAGGTCATAACAGCAGAGAGCTGACATTTGGGTCGCATAGGTGTTTTAGTCAAGTAAGTTTGATGCTCACCTTAAACAGATTTCCCATTAGGTTTGGAATAGTGCTTAATGTTACATATTGCGAATGTAGCTCTGTTCCTATATTGCCATTTGTACATATGAATTCAAGGTTATGGATTCTTATGAAGTCCCAAGAGAAAAATTTCTCTACAATATTCCTCCCACAAGGAGTACTTATTTTCCCATTAATATTAACATCCATTACCATGTAATAAAAACAAGCACTCATTCAATTTTTTTCCTAAAATCAATATGGTGTAACATAAATGTTGATACTTTTAAATGATATATCTGTTAGTTTTTTTCATTCTACTTTGAATATGAATGTTTTTTACCAAACCACTAGTTGATTCTACATAGCATTGTGAAAAATACAAATCTTAAATTCAGTGACACAAAAATGCTTTTTAAAATATTTTTGACTTAGTTCATACTGCATTTTAAAATTTTCTCCTCAAAGCAAGATCTTTACTCTTCTTTCTTTTTTATTTACTGGCATATGGTAATGTTTGTTTCCTCTTGAGAAAATATACTTTATTACTATAAATTGAATTTACGGTATAAAGTTTTCACGACTCATAAATTCAATCATTCCTAAAAGATAGTAAATATTACTCAACTAATTACTAAAGTAATTTTTAAATGATTGATTTTATAAATTCTAATTCAATGTGGTTCAAATTCAAACTCTATCATCATTTGTGAAACTGAAGTTTGATTGCTATAGGCTGAATATACTAGTAAGTGCATAAAGTTTACAACAAATGAATCCTTTTTTTTTTTTTTAAGAACAATCTGTTTTATTGACAGCCTTCAGGGAAGGGTCGAATAGCTGGGAGGGCAATGGATCCGACGTCCTCGGCCGGCTGGACCTCGCAAGCTTACAGCCGCCGAAAGCTACAACAAATGAATCTTAAGGCAGGTCAACTATGGAACAGCAGAAACTTAATTCTTTTCTTATTTTGGAAGATAAAAACTTACTTTTAAGTATAACTGCAATTACTCATAGTCATAAGTAGGTATGAAATCATGACAGGGTCTCATTAAATTAAAAATTCACCCCTAAAGAGTCTTAGAAAATGCAAGGACTTTGAAAAGGAAGTTAATGAAAGACACAAAGTACAATAAAAATAAAGTTATGGACATGACACTAAGGCAATGATATTCAACCATTTTTATCTCATGTAACACATAAACTAAAATTCTGTGGCACTCCAAAAATATGTTATATATTTTTGCCAATATGACAAAAAAATAATAGGTATAATTTTCATTGATTTACAAAAAAAAAAAAAAAAAAAAAAAAGGAAAAAATGAGAGAGAGAGAAATTACCTAGCCTTTTTGCTCCAAAGTGACTTTTTAAAAAGTTAGGTGCCTATACTTGTATATAAGATTTCTGGTACCAAAATTTAACCAACCAGACACAACCTTATGTGTTATGACCAATAATATGCAACCCTATTATCTGACCTATTTATGGTTTAAGGCAGACAGAGCATTTACACCAGGAGCTATTGTTGTGTTGGCTGTTGTCATATTTTTATTTGACAGTCTAAGGCAGTGGTTTTCAACCTGTGGGTCGCCACCCCTTTGGCGGTCAAACGACCCTTTCACAGGGGTTGCCTAAATACATCCTGCATATCAGATATTTACATTACAATTCATAACAGTAGCAACATTACCGTTATGAAGTAGCAATGAAAATAATTTTATGGTTGGGGGTCACCACAACATGAGGAACTGTATGTATTAAAGGGTCGCGGCATTAGGAAGGTTGAGAACCACTGAAAGGGAAAAGAGGTCAGAGCCCCTAACTAAATAGTCAGATATTGCATGTTTTTAAAATTCTTGTGGCACATCAGTGTGCCTGCCTTGACACACCAGTTGAAAATCGCTGCCCTAAGGGCATACACACTTTAGAATTGGAAAGAACAAAGAGATGATTCAATCTTAGTCTATGTCACATAAAGAAGTGATGTTCAAATTCATATCTTGCAATTCCAAGTGCTTTCCCATTTTGAGTAATGACTCCATTCTGCCATATTGAGATGAGTTTGAAATCAGTACTTTAATTCCATCTACTAGAGTAGAGCATTTGTATTAAAAGTATATTTAGAACAAAATATAGTAGAATCAGCCTGCACATCAGAATTTTATGACACTTTCTACTCATTTCAACCACCTCATTCAACTTTTAGAACATTTTAAACATCCATGATGACAATGTTGTCCAAAATATTTTCAAGTATTTATCTCTCTATTATCAGTTAAATAAATGATCCTTATGTACAAACCTCCATTTCTCTATGTCACTGCCATGTACAAGTTCTCTCAATCAATTAAAGTTTGACATCCAGGTCATAGTTTTCCTCTCTACTCTATATCCTGCCATCACTTTGAACGTTTATTCAATAATTGAGCTTTGGAATTCCATCTCCTCCTCAATCCTAGTCATCTTCTAAGTCCCATTTCAGCCACACACTTGCGTGTGCATATCATTGACATTATTACTTCTTAGAAATTAAAAAAAACACAACTTTTAAAATAAATGTAGACTTCCAATTCTCTGACTAAAAACAAACAAACAAACAACAACAAAAACCCTGCATTCCTAGATTGCTCATTCAATTGATTTCAATATCAGGAGCAAGATCTGTTAACATGTGAGTGCCCTCCAAAGTCTTCCCTTCCCAATCCACATCTCTCATCCATAAGATAATTTTAATTTGCCTGCCTGAGATTGATGAAGGTTTGAAGACTTGGTTAGAATGCTGATTAGAACTAACTTTATTTTAAACTTTTGTTCCCTATTGTGGTAGATCAGTGGTTCCCAAACTTATTTGGCCTACCGCCCCCTTTCCAGAAAAAATATTACTCAGCGCCCCCTGGAAATTAATTTTTTTTAAAATTTTAATAGCAATTAAACAGAAAGATATATGTATTAATGTTTCTACCTTTTTCGTAAAATATAGTAAAGAAAGGTGTAAATTAGAAACATTGAAGTTTGAAATTATGAAACTATTTATTGAACTCAGAATAGAAAGGTAATACAAAAAAGTTAAAACAAATGCACCTGTGGCCATCACCGCCCCCCCCCCCCCCAGCGCTGCAGCGCCCACCAGGGGGCGGTAGCGCCCACTTTGGGAATCACTGTGGTAGATGATGTGACTGTTCTCAGTTATTTAGTTCTCATTCCCTGTAAAAATAGTATAAAACTCTCCCTATTACCATGTGATTTATAATGTTTTGTTATGAGAGGAGTGTTCTTCCCACCCCACTGTCAGATTTAGCTGTGTGTCTTGCTCAGGCTAATGTAATGTGAGTACAGGTTCTGAGCAGAAGGCTTAACTATCTTTACATGTTTCCATCAGTGTTCTTGCTCTTTAATTTTGCCAGAAGAACAACGTGCTCCAGTTTGAGGTTACGCCTCAGCTTGAATCCTAGAATGAAAAGATAAATGGAGCAGAGCTATAAAGGTAGCAAGAAATAAATCATTATTGCAGTAAGTGAGGCAGGTAATGCATAAAGGTCACAGAGAAACTGCAGTGCTAATCTGACAGTCAGAGAGAATTAGGCTGTTTTGGCAAATGAGATGTCCCTAAGCAGAGTGAGGGGGACAAAATACTGAGGAGAAAATAAAGCATTAAAAGCATTTTTAAAATCTAGTGCTGTGAGTTTTATAGGATGATTTACAAGGCAGGTGAATGAATTGGAATTTTTAACATTTATTTTGGTTGCTGAATGGTGTTCTTGAAATGTGAGACCATGCACAGTTTAAATAATGTACCCCAGGCTTCTATCGAGAGTACATAAAAACAGCAAACATTTACTGAGTGTCGATCACTTTAAAATTAGGAATTAATGTAATGCTTGCATAATTTACTCTACTAGTAATGTAGTACCAATAGAAAAATGAGGTTTAGTGAAGACTTGGCCAAAGAAACATTCGAATAAGCAGCACTTCTTCAATTTGAACTCGGGCTTGTTTTCTTAATTCTCTTCCATCTTAAATAGTTCCTCCCATGTAAAGCACCAGATCCTCCACCTTTCCTCCCATTATCTGAAGTTGGCTTCCATGACCCAGTAGTTAATTTCCTCATTTCCCTTCAATATCTCTGGGTCCTCATTCTCGTTCTCTTTTGAAGGTTTCTCTTGCTTTGTATGACCTTTAAATGTTGTCATATTTAAGAGCTCTAGCTTATGCAAGCTTTCTCATTCTAGACATTCTACTATGAGGTAACACTGTTACTCATCCTGTATCTCTAGCCCAGTCCTAAACCTGTGGCTTATCCCTCCAGAATCAGCACATTACATGAAAACAAACATTCAGCCTAGTTCCCCAACCAAAAATCTAAAAAAAGCATACATTATTTTTATATATTATCATTTTAAAACATTTCACCTTTTATCTGACTTTACTGGTTCAACCACTTTAATCTCTCGCATCCAATTCCATGGCAATCACAGTAGTCAGAAACGGCTGCTGGTTACTTTTCTGCTTCTATATGTTCTCCTCTATAGTCTATTATTTACAATAAAACCAGAGCAATTATTGTTTTATTAATAGATTGTTATGGTTTTTTCATGTTATACTTCATTGAGATAAAATTGACAAAACGTTGTATAAATTTAAAGTGTACGATGTGTTCACTTGGCACACATATCTTTCCATATGATTTCACAGCAGCATTAGCTAACACATATAACATGTCATATAGTATCATGACATTTTTGTACTGAGAACTTTTAAAATCTAGTCTCCTAGAAACTTGGAAAGGTGTAATACAGTATTGTTGACTATAATCACTGTGTTGTGCATTAGATATCCTCCTAGATTTATTTATCTGTAGTTGCAAGTTTGTACCATTGACATCTCTCCAATTCCTCTACCCTCTACCCCTGGTCACACCATTCTACTCTTTGTTTTAGCAAGTTCGGTGTTGTTTAGATGCCCATATAAATGATATCATACAGTTTTTATCGCACTCTGTCTGACCTAATGTCTAATGTCCTCACATTCCATCCATGTGGTTGCCTATTGGATCTTTCACAATCTGGGCCCTGAAAGCATCCCTGCCTCCTTTCTCTACATCCTTCTGAAAGGAGAGCCTTGAGAAACTCTGCGTCAAGTTTCTCAAATGTGCTCTCCCCACTCTCTGAGCTTTTTCACTTACAGCTGTTCCCTCTTTTTTTTCGGACATGAAGGCAACATTTATTAACAGAAAACAATAATTTGAGGAGTCCTGTTCACAGACGATGACCACAGTGACCCCACTTCCTGTGGGTGCTGTCGGAGGGGATGGGAGTGACATCCTCAATCTTTCCCACCGAGTGGGCAAGGGCTCTTAGAGATGACTGGGCCCTGGTCCAGGGGTCTTGGTCCTATTTCCTCCTGTGGCCCAGAGTTTGATATGAAGAGTAGTGATGCCCAGCTCCTTGCACTTCTGGGCCACATCCTGGGCAGCCAACATGGCAGCCTATGAAGAGGACTCATCTCAGTCAGCCTTCACCTTCATCCCACCAGTCACACGGCAGATGGTTTCTTTGCCAGAAAGATCAGTGACATAGACAAAAGTGACATTGAAGGATGCAACGATGTGGCAGACCCAAATACACTTCTCCTTCAGCCACCTGAGGTCCGAGACTGATGACCTCTTCTTCCTTCTTTTCCTTCCCCTTGCGAGGTGCCATTTCTGTGCATCTCATCCAGACTCTGACACTGGACTGTTCCCTCTTTTTGTAACACCCTTTTCTCACTTACTCTTTTGACCTTCCTAAATCTCATTGCCTCAAATTCTGAAGTGTCACTTCCCAAGGAAGCCTTGATGACCTACCTCTAGACGAGCTTAGCCTCCCACCTATGTATTACGATATTATTCTGTGGTTTCACTGTTATAACTTTCATCATATTTTATTTCTAGTCAATAAATATTTAATGAATTAATGCTATGTTTAATTAAATAATATTTAAATGAATAATGACATACCCATAAACTTGTATATAAGGTCAAGGACATAGAGACTGTAATAGAAAAGCAAGATAAAATTGAAAGTGCTCTTTTATGACTATTTCTACTAAAAAGTCTACAGCACTGATATCAGCAAATGGATGAAAATAATTATTAATTTAAAGGCATTAAGAGCTCTAAATCTGGATTTTAGAGGTCACTGATAGAAAAGCTTGATATTTTAGTACATAGCAATATATTTGCCTAGCATCAGCAACATAGATGTCATTTTTTAAGTACAAAAAAACTGGAGACATCACCAAGATGGTGAAGGAAATTAGGAAAGTGGTATAAGGCAGGTGCCACCCAAAAGAACATGTTTGCAGAATTGTGCAATATTCACATGGTAATTCCAGGCTGCTTGGGATAAATCCGTGTTAGACAAAGAAGTTAATTTCTCATAATTAGGTGGGTTTAAATATTTTATCCACCTAATTTTGAATCTTTGGCCCTACTAATATCCCTATTTTTTGTGTATGTAGCATAGTGAAAACTCTAAATGGAGTTACATTGAGGAACCATCCTCTGTGAGTAATTTTCCTTAATTAACCCATCTGGACCTTGGATAAGAACATTAGAATATATTATCAAATTTTATATTAAAATAGGCAGATATATTACTAGAGATAAGATCATCTTCCCCTTTAGGGAGCTATTAAATATACTAGTAAACCCCAGCTTTTAAAAATTTTATGTCAGTACTAGTGGCCTGGTGCACGGATTCATCCACATTGAAAGGGAAATAATTAGAAGAAATATTTTAATATTGCTATTTTCTTTTTCTCCCTCAGTGCACCTCCACTGCCGCCCACAGCCGTCGCCATATCACTGACACCTGACATGTTCTGCGCCACCCGCTGGTGGTCAGCACACGTCATAGTGAGATAAGATCATCTTCCCCTTTAGGGAGCTATTAAATATACTAGTAAACCCCAGCTTTTAAAAATTTTATGTCAGTACTAGTGGCCTGGTGCACGGATTCATCCACATTAAAGGGAAATAATTAGAAGAAATATTTTAATATTGCTATTTTCTCTTTCTCCCTCAGTGCACCTCCACTGCCGCCCGCAGCCATCACCACATCACTGACACCTGCCATGTTCCGCGCCACCCGCTGGTGGTCAGCACACGTCATAGTGAACAGTGGAACTCCTGGTCTCTCAGTCAAACTCCCAGTCCAACCACTGCCTGAAGGGGCAATTTGCATATTAGGCTTTTATAATATCCTATACATTAACGAGGTAATATGCAAATTGACCCTCACGCCCTCACAAGATGGCTGCTACAACTAGACCAGCAGGGAGGTTAGTGAACAAGCAGGCTGTGTGGGGCGACCAGGCCAGCAGGGGCATTAGTGAGAGATGACCAAATGACTGACCACCAGGCTACATGGGGCAACCAGGCCAGCGGAGGGGGTGCAATTGGGGGTGACCAGGTCGGCAGGGGGGCAGTTAGGGTCTATCAGGCCGGCACACAGAGTCAGTTAGGTGCAAGCAGACAGGCAGGTGAACGACTAGGAGCCAATGGTACAGGACTGTGAGAGGGATGTCTGACTGCTGCTTTAGGCCTGATCCCTGGGATCAAGCCTAAACTGGCAGTCGGACATCCCCCAAGGGGTACTAGTTTGGAGAGGGTGCAGTCTGGGCTGAGGGGACCCCCGCCCCCATGCATGAATTTTGTGCACCAGCCTCCAGTGGGATTTTTAAATATTGTCACCTACTAGTACAAGGCAATCACTTTATTGAATTGAGCTTTCAGGATTTACAAAAAGAGATTTGGAACAGTATTATTAGGGCTTGCAATAAACAACTAAATGAGGAAAAATGCACATCTACCTTTAGATTGGGTGTTAACTCTGCAATTGGGTTAATTTTATGTGTTTCTTAAAATTAATTCTTCTATACAGTAAACTGAAATAAACCAAAGAATAAGGGTTTAATACTCATTTTCCCTAAGATTCTAACACTGTTACTTAAGTTTTTTATGTTTTAATGTCTAAATATGTAAAATAAGATTCTAAATGAGATGAATAGCTATCATTTTGATTATTCCATGAAATACTTCATTAATAGTGGATTTGCTCATCTACTCTCCCTAATTTAATGTGTATCCCATTTTATGAACACTATACTATATTATCTTTAAAGTTCCCTCCAGGTATAAAGTAATCAATGATTCTTCTCCCTAATGATAAATGGGAAATTTATAATAATAAAAGTGTAATATGCTAATTAGACTGGACAGCTGAACGGCCTTCTGGACGTCATTCCAGATGTCCTTCCACACAAAGCTGTGGTGGCGGCTCATTTAATCCTTAATACCAGTGATCACATAGATATGTAGGTTAAAAAATAGATACCCTATATTCATTCTCGTTTCATTAGTGAGAAAACAAAGACACACATACTTAATTAGCATATTGGAAATAACCAGTGTAGTAAGAGGGAGAGCCAGGAGGTGAACCATGACATTCTAATTCCAGAGTCTGTGACATTAATGCCTAAAATCTTCTTTAATAACACAGATGTAATTTCAGCTCTATAACCTGAAATGAAATCATAAGCCTGCCATTTGTCTTTCCTGAGTTTTGTTTCATTACAACTTAAACACGAGGGACAGTGACAAGTTCATAAGTATATATATAACTTTTTCCATTCGAAAGTTCTAAGATTCTTATTACCATATCATGTACCTTTTTGTGTTTAACTCATTTCAACCCAAGTTTCAGTTAAATAAAAGAGGTACACATAATGGCATCTTAGCTCTTTTAGGTCAAAAATTGTACAGTTCCTTAAAGAGTTATTGCCTCTTGACCCAGTTACTGAGCTGAATGTGAATTAGGGCATCACTGTTTAATGGACTGCATTCTCTGTAGAAGCGCTTGCTTGTCTGGAGCTCAAAGGAAAACATCCATTCTCTCTGATGTGCCTGGTGCCTTATGAAGATTATTGCACTGCTTGTTATGTACTCGCTCACAAAATGCATGCCAATAGTTATGCTTAGTCGCTTTACTCGAGAGCACTAAAACTAATAGCCCTTGCTTTAAGCACATGAAAACCCATAGAGTCTATTCAGAAACAGTGCATTACCTGGCATTCTATTTCATAGAGAATATGCGATAATATTAGAAATGTCACTCTCTAGGGCCTAAGGAATAGAGAAATAGCTTTATCAGCATCTAGGGCTATACTGGAGGTAAGGTTGCTACCCAAAGAAAAATGTTCAACTGTAGTACCATTTCTCTGAGCTGCTGAGTCAATTCAATTTTGTCGATCAATAGCATGAAGCATTCTGTCATCTAACTCTATAAACTGAGAATGGTAGAGTATGATTAGTCAAATCAGCATCATGTGGCATAAACACTACTCTTAAGTCCAAAACTCCAAGCACATAATAACTCAAACGACTTTGTTAAGTTTCTTATTTCCATTTGTCTTCTCTAACTTTGATATTGTTCTTTAGACACGCTTCACAATACAAATAAAAACCTCATTGTCCATCTCTACAAGATGGTAATTGATAACACTCTTTTTATATATGTATATATACATGTGTATTTATATTCATACTATGGGGTTTTTTTGTTTTAAAAGTATCTATTTTATAAATCCTATGACTAAACAAAATAAATACTAAGATTTTGGATTTTGGTTTCTCATGTGCAGGAATTAAACCCAGCCCCACATTCAATTTGTAATCCATATATTTCTAGGATTTTTAAAAGTTTAATGAATACCAATATCTTACTATATTTTAATATAAACATCATGGGTGTAAAACAGTACAAATTTTATGAGAATCAGCTGTTGATTTAATGGCATAGAACTTCAAACTTGCATAGTGTGACTCTTCCAGGCTTAGGAGTTTATCCTCCATGGGTGGGAACTGAAGCTCAAACTGTGCAATTGCATTCAAAGAACATTCCTTAACCCAACAGTGCCAAGTTCTAGCTCAAGGGATCAGATGCTTTTCTGGAAACAAGCCCTCAGCACTAGAGCTGAGAGCGGGGTGGATATTTGTAGAGCAAAAACCCTCAGTAGAAAATGTTTCCAGTTATTACCCTTCGTATCTTATAACTATGACAAGGCCATTTAGCATTTGGAGATGATTAAGTTTTCACACACTTTTCTTCTATGATACCTTCTGTTTTCCTTCACTTTATACAAAACAGCTGCTCCTCCATTTGCCTCTTAAGGCATTTGCAGCATCAGACAGACATTTCCATTTGATCTCACAGGCTGGTACTCAGGGGTTTTGCACTAATTAAAGATGATAAGGTGATAGTGAGACAGAGAAAGTCCAAGCTGTTTGTGTAATAGTAAGAGTGTGTATTCCTCAAAATAAGCAAATGCTACAGTAACTTTAAAGTACCCCCCTGACACTTTGAAGTTTGTCTGATGTACTGGCAAGTCTAAAATGAGACTCAGCCAAGACAGGCATTAGCATATCAAAGAATAAGCTTCATTTTCACTGTGAGGGCTCTATTTGAAGTCCTGTGCTCAATGGTGTGGTACTCTGGGGGCTGCTGAATTGCATGCTGTTATTCCAGATGTGCATTGTCTCTTTAGAAATACAATTTCACAGTCAATAAACATGTTAAGTCCATCAAAAGGTAATTATAGCAGAAAACCAGACAAGAATGCTTCAAAATCTGGATAGGAGATTTGTCTATTGATCAGCTTATTGATTTTTATTACCTTGATATCAAACTGCTGTTTGTATGTACTGTTATGCTCAAAGTAATTGATTAGCCTTGCCCAAACCTACTATTGAATACTGCACAGAAATATTTTCACTACCAAATGTCTGTGGTATGATGTCTCAAGATAATAATTGCAAATATTAGCTGAGTTTCTTTTTTTCTGGAATATATATTTAGGTAGATTTTAATTAAGACATCTAGTGTGCCCAGAAAAAGAAAACACATGCTGGTATAAATAACTCTGTGTTTGCTGAACATTTTATTTATAATAACACAGATCTTGTGTCCTTAAACATGACTTCTATCTGAGTTAAGTAAAAACCCTAAGAATTTAGCAAGTGAACTCTTAAAAGACACAGAAAATCATTGGGAAATTACCCTTCCTCCAGGAGACCACATTTTCGTAATTTAACAAGACAAAGATGATCTTAGGAATTAAGGGAATTCTCAATTCTTAAAAAAAAACTAATGAAATAGCCCGACCAGCATGGCTCAGTAGTTGAACATTGACCTGTAAAGGAGGTCATGGTTCAGTTCCTGGTCAGGGCACATGCCTGGGTTGCAGGCTCAATCCCCAGTGTGGGGCGTGCAGAAGGTAGTTGATGAATGATTCTGTCTCATCATTGATGTTTCTATCTCTCGCTACCTCTTGCTTCCTCTCCCTGAAATCAATAAAAATATAGGTTAAAATAAATCAATAAATAAAATTACTAAAAAATAAATATAATATGAAAATTAATTTTATGCAGTTATAGAATTAAAATAAGTTCATTAATAATTTTATGCTATTTGGGTGTTTTCTTATAGTTTTTTGGTGAAAGATAAAGGCATTTCTATTAAAATTAATTTTATCCATATATAAGATATTTCTATGTAAAGATGAATGAGAAACTTGGCATAATCAACATTTATTGTACTTTATTTTCTAATTTTATCATGAGAAAAAATAGCTGTTCCCCTAACCCGTTTGGCTCAGTGGATAGAGCATTGCCCTGCAGACTGAAGGGTCCTGGGTTCGATTCCGGTCAAGGGCATTTACCTGGGTTGTGGGCACATCCCCAGTAGGAGATGTGCAGGAGGCGGCTGATCGATGTTTAATAGCTTTTCTCATAGATGCCATTATATAAAATTTTTTTTAAAGTTTTGATCATGTTTCTTGTGTGATTATTAAAAAAATACCATATTCTACTCTAAAAAATTTGGAAAGTACAACAAAATGTAAAAAACAAAACAGTATTTGGAGAGCAATGTTACTATGATGGTCTCTTTTATTTAGTATTTTATTTTCATACTGGAGGCCCGGTGCACAAAATTCAAGCACTGGAGGGGGTGTTCCTCAGTAACTGCCATCCCCTGCAGGCCTGGTCCGCCGCAACTGCCCACCCCTGCTGGTGTGGTCACCCCCAACTTCCCTCTCGTGCTGGCCATCTTTTGACTACATGGGGGCAGCCATCTTGTGTGAGGGTGTGATGGTCAATTTGCATATTACCTCTTTATTATATAAGATATGTATACACTCCTTATAAATTTATTGTTATATAATGTCCATCTTTAATCTTAATCTTTATCAATTTTCTTTAATTATCAGGACCATTTTCTTATGCCTATAAAAATCAGCCTAATATGTGACATATTGGCTTCTAATATATCAAATTAATTTACAGATGTTGTTTACAATTGCTTTAACTTTAAATTTAATTGGTTCTAAATTTTCAATATAACACATAAAGCTACACAGACTATACATGTACAGGCATTTTTTTCATATCTCTTTTCTTATTCCCAGTAAATACTACTAAATAAGAAATTGTGAAAACAGTTTGTATAAAAATAAACATGTTATTTTACCCAATGCCTCACTATCACTTCTCTTCAGTAATCAAGAAACTACTAGTTTATCCTATCTAATAAAGATGGAATATGCAAATTGACCATCACTTTGCAACAAAGATGGTGGCACCCACAGCCAATAAGGAGGGAATATGCAAATTGACGTGACAAAGTTGTCAGGGGCCGGGCTGGGACTCTCTGGGCCTCTGGGCAGCACATGCGTGCAGGCGCAGAGCAGCCGGGGCACGGCAGGACGCTTGCTGTGAGGGGGCGCTGGGGGTGGAGGGAGCTACAGGAGGGCGGCAGGGCCGGAGCAAAGGCGGAAGGCAGCTTTGGCACAGGCGCACAGCAGCCGGGGCACGGCAGGACACTTGCAATGAGGGTTGCTGGGGGTGGAGGGAGCTACAGGAGGGCGGCAGGGCCAGAGCAATGGCGGAAGGCAGCTTTGGCCCAGAGCGAAGGCAAAAGGTGGCTCTGGCCCTGAGCGAAGGTGGAAGGTGGTGGCCAGAGTGAAGGCCTGGGCCCCAGGTGCCGGATGGAAGCTGGTTCCGGCAGCCAGGGGAAGGAAGGCCTATTCTTGCACACATCTTTATGCATCAAGCCTCTAGTTTACGTATATATAAAAGCCTAAGCAACCTTTCAACCATTCGACCATTTGCCTGGTAGCTATGACCCACAATGACAAGCAGGGGGCAGACGCTCCAACCAGTAGAGGAGGGAGCCTGATTCCTGGCTGAATCAGCCGTGGGTTAGGTTGCTGCTGGGGAACTGTTGGCCCTGAATCTGCTTCACTCACACCCTGGCCCCAGAGAGGAGGGAGGATAGAGGAGGGAGGAGGGAGCCCGATTCCTCACAGAATCAGCAGTGGGTTAGGTTGCTGCTGGGGGGAGGGCGGGAAGAGAATAACCAAAGATCATATATGCATACTAGAGGGCCAGTGCATGAATCTGTACACCAGTGGGGTCCCTCAGCCTGGCTCTCCAACATGCCCCAAGGGGTGCTGGGTTGCAAGAGTTCACAGGCCAGCCCAAGGGACCCACTGGTGTATAGGCACCGGGCCTCTAGTTTAATATAATTTTAAAACTATTTACATTATCTTTATGCATCTTTTACTAGTCTAAAATATTTTCTCAAGTTGTCTTTCATGACAACTCAAAATTTATGTGTCAATTAAATAACCTGGCACATAAGATGAAAAACATAAGTATAGTGTCCATGCATCCCTGAGGGTTTTACACTCAAACCACAGCCATATATGGCACTAAGAATTACACAATCAAGAGTTCAAGGTGAGGCAGAATAATAAGAAGTCAGGAAAACTCCTTGGCAAATGGAATAGGGAAACTGAGACAAAATAATTAAACAAAGCCAAACAACTTGAATAATTTAGTGAATTGCAAGACCTTAGCGTCCCTAAGCAAGGATACTTAAGAGTAAATGGTTTATACCTGTGGGGGCCCTTTTCTAGAGTACGCTGGATGCTCAGGGACAATCTGAGAGTGGGAGCCTTAATCAGGATGTTCAAGGTCAATCTGAGCAAGGGCACAATGATTGTACTGTATGCACTGTGCAGACGTACTTTTCTGTAACCCAAGTATAGATGTGACTATTTTTGGCAAGAAGCCTCTGTTGTCATCTCTAAGGATCCCCACGAGACTTGCAATGAATGGAACAGTGGGCAGTGGCAACTCATCCCAGGTTAATACCCTGAATCTGTCTCTAAGACCCTTTTCTCTTCTCAGTGAGCTAACAGCAACCCTGCCTTAGCTCATTCCTTTCCAATAACCTTCCTAGGGAGCCAAAGAGAGCACAGCCTAGGCCAGTGATGGCGAACCTATGACACGCGTGTCAGAGGTGACACGGGAACTCATTTTTTTGGTTGATTTTTCTTTGTTCAATGGCATTTAAATATATAAAATAAATATAAAAAATATAAATCTCTGTTTTACTATGGTTGGAAATATCAAAAAATTTCTATATGTGACACGGCACCAGAGTTAAGTTAGGGTTTTTCAAAATGCTGACACACCGAGCTCAAAAGGTTCGCCATCACTGGCCTAAGCTCTCTCCTATTGCTTCTTCTACCTCAAACCCTTCCTAGGGTTGAGGAGGAGATGGAATTCCAAAGCTCAATTGTTGAATAAACATTCAAAGTGATGGCAGGATACAGAGTAGAGAGGAAGACTATGACCTGGATGTCAAACTTTAATTGATTGAGGGAACTTGTATATGGCAGTGACATAGAGAAATGGAGGCTTGTACATAAGGATCATTTATTTAACTGATAATAGAGAGATAAATATTTTGGACAACATTGTCATTATGGATGTTTAAAATGTTCTAAAAGTTGCATGAGGTGGTTGAAATGAGTAGAAAGTGTCATAAAATTCTGATGTGCAGGCTGATTCTGCTATATTTTGTTCTAAATATACTTTTAATACAAACCCTTCCTTTGTTTCACTGTCCCCAGCTTTAATAAATGTGCTCTCAAAATCATCTGGACTCATGTTGTGAAATCTTAGTTGCACAAAGTCACAAACCCACACACTATAGGCCAGCTCTACACAAACCCACTCCATGCCAGTCCTTTGCAGTGATAAAGGGACTTCCTGCTGCTCATCTTTTTCCTTAAAAGGATGATTCCACAAAGCACAGTGTTAGTGACCATCAGGGAAAACCAGTTCAAACTTCATGTAGAATTGTATGCTATGCAGTGATCCCTCAGAATTGGTAGGGATTTGGTTTCAGGACAGCTGCCTCCCCATACCCCCCACCAAGGATACTAAAATCCTTGGATACCCAAGTTACTTATATAAAATGGAATAGTATTTTCAAAACCTATATTTGTATGTAGGTTACAGCAGGGTATGGCTACAATTCACTTCCTTTGAGTGGATTCAGCTTAGTGCTTGGCACATGGCAAATTCAAGTTTTGCTTTTTGGAACTTAAGGGGATTTGTTTTCTTGTATGTTTTATATGTGAAACCTACAAATATGGAGGGGCGAGTATACTGTATTGATTGGAATGCAGAGTGTTAAATATATCTCTTCATACATTTGTTAAGAAAATGAAATATACTGGAAAACCAGTTTCTCTAATCCTATATAATAAAAGCCCAGTGACCAATCAGCAGAATGACCAGAAAGACCAGTCGACCAGTCGCTATGATGCGCACTGACCACCAGGGGGCAGATGTTCAATGCAGGAGCTTCCCCCTGGTGGTCAGTGGACTACCACAGTGGGAGCGCTGCTCTGCTGACCAGGGTGAGCTGCTGCTCCCACTGCTAACCCTGGGCTGACGGGCAGGAACCCGGGCTGCGATCATTGCCTCCTCGCACCAGGCTCCTCCTCCTTATTCCCTGCTGCCTCCTCCGGATGCCCACAGGCCATGCAGTGCCACTGCCGGGCTCGCAGAGCTGACCTTGGAGGTTGGGAGGTGGGTTCCTGGCTACCGCGGGACTGAGGTCTACTCTGCCGCCTCTGAGTGCTATTCTCCCTGGGTCCAGCCCCGACCAGGTCTCCAGGATGCTCCGGCTCCACAGAAGATGCCAGACCATGGAGCAGCTGCGCCAGGCTGACCAGCATGAGTAGCACTACCACAGTGGGCTCATCCCTGCAGGCCACACCCCCCCACCAGTGCACGAACCTTGTGCACTGGGCCTCTAATATTAGTATAAAATACAAGCAAAATTGAACCTAATAAGAAATAACAATAAATACAGTTTTTAGTTTTCAGTTCTTGTTTTTTATTTTATTTTTTACTTTTTTAATCCTTATTGTTGAAAGTATAACATATGTCCCCCCTTTTCCCCCATTGACCTCTTCCAGCCCACCCCTTCCCCTTACCCCAAACCTTCACCACCCTATTGTCTGTGTCCAAGGGTTATGCATATATTTCCTCTCTGTCTTATTTTTATTTTAACAGTGGAGGATAAATTTAGTTTTTTAAAGCCTGTTTATATATTTGACTATAGTTATTAAAAAATTTAGAATATAGGAAATGCCTCATGTGACAGGTCAAATGATATGTAAAAGTCATTTTTTTTCTGCCTACCTGGCAAGTAACACTACCAAAATATTTTTATTACAGTGGAAAACTACTAGAGTGACTTGTATATATAATCTACCTCTCAGAATTTGTTGCAAGTAAACTTTAGTTCAAAGCCCACTGTGTTTGCTATCAGGATATGAGAATAAGCATTTTAAACTAAAACCTTTAATTTTGAATATATTATTTTAAATGAGCAACATATGGAATTTTGCTTGTATGTTTTTCATTTAACTAGTTGGCTTTAAAATAGTTTCTTGGTTGAGTCTTAAGTGGACAAATAAGTTCAATATTTAACCTCTATATATAAAAAAATATTTTATATGGCAGGAATTTTCCATCCTAACCAATTCCCTTACTTAAGCAAAATATCCACTGATATGTGCTTAGCACTATTTTTCAATTCCTTAGCCAGCTGAGACATACTTAACTGTGAAGCTGTAATTGGACTTGATAACCTGGAATGGTTGTTTTTATGGGAACTGCTGCTGGTTTTTCTTCAAGCTACAGAAGACACATCTAAATTGAATAGTGAAAAAAAAAAAGAGGAAAAAAAATCTCTGATCTTCTGTAGTAGCACTCAAGCAGAGAACTGGCTTGCTGTGTTCACCTCTCTGTCTCATTTTAAAAGAAAATTAGTGAACTATATCAACCAGAACCCCATGAAACAAGTAAACATGATTCTGGCCTATGGAGTTTTAGTGTCTTTTAAGATAATTTTTCCAGGGAAGATTAAAAGAGAGGAAGCAGAAATAGTCAATCAGATTGGAAGTTATTTTAAATTATTTAACTATCAGGGACATTGATTAGAAACTGTAAAATTCAAGTGTCCTAGCCAAAATATACATACTACTCCTTGAATAACATAATAGAAAGGAAACATATTAATTTATTCACTAAATTTCTAAAATGTATTGTGATATTCATATGGATAGAATAAAATGAAAACTTAAGTCCTAGATAGTAATTCTTCCCTATTAGATGATTTAAAACTATAATGTCTATTAACTAAAAATACACAAATTCTATCAAAAACCTGTCTTCAGATACTGTGCTACCAATGAATTAAGAGATGTATTATTATTTTTTTCTCTCAATACCCAGGCACAAGTTCTCTTTCCAAGGGAAGGAGATTAATTATAGCTCATCAAATCTGTAGGAAGTTCAAAGAACTTACATGGGTAGCCCATGGACAGACATGAAAGCATCAGGTGGAGCAGGAGCTGGGTGGAGTGGGGCAAGGGGGTGAAATGGAGGATATCTGTAATAATGTCAACAATAAAAATAAACTTTAAGAAATTGTAGGAAGTTCTATAGAAAGTCTGTTATTTCAGTAGTGTTCCCTAGGCTAGATCAGATAGGTTTTCTTCATCTACAAATTCAGCATTTCACCTTCTTCAATTAGCTAATCACTTTGAAGGCTCCATATTTTGAATCTTTTCTCTTGTTCCTGATCTCCTACTCCCCAACCCACCTGCACCTACCCCTAATTACCCTCTCACACAGCACAGACAATAGTAACCTGGGCACCCAGCTTCCAAACTCATGGACAGAAGCTTGATATGGAATTAGTCCCCCCAAAGAAGACATGGCATTAGCATTCTTGCAGGGATTAGGCACTGCTAATGAGAGTTGACAAGATTACATTCAGATATAGCCTTTCCATCATACCTTGTACCTTGTTATGTAACAATACGCTTGGAATTTTGCTTACCACTATGGGTCTATGGGATATCCAGTCTTTGTAATTCCCCCTCTTAGAATTTCTGATTCCAGTAGCTTGCATTTACTTTGTTCAGACAATATCCTGTTGGTATTGGGAGCTTGTAGATATTTTTGCACAGGGAAATAATGTGAGCATTGCAATATTTAATGCAAATGGTTAGCTCTGCTAAAAGCAGAGATATTTTAAGCAGCATATTACTATAACAGAGTAAAGTAATAAACTGTTGTAACATGACAGATGGATAAATCATTATGGCCATTTCTTAAGGTACCATCTTTGGAAATTGGTCAGAAAATGAACACTTTTAAAACACTAACGATACAGCATAAAACAATAACAACGTTTTAACAATGTGAAATAATAGCCAAGTATACTACATTTTTTTCAGAAGCATAAAGATGGGTGCTAAAAATAATCTCACTATGTTAAAAATAAAAATCCAATAACTCTGTTACAGAGAGCTGACCTCCACTTATATCATTACACTTATCTAATTGAATCGGTGATTTAGATTGGGGAGCACAAAAAAGAAAATCCTAGAATCATAAACACTATCAAGACATGATAGTAATAAATAGCGTGATGTTAAGGCTAAGAACAAAAAGGTTGGCATTGGATTATCAGGTCTAAATGAAAGGAAGTTCTGGGACGCAGCTTATTTAAAGAGAATTCATCTTAAATATGATATGACTAAGAGGCCTGGTGCACAAAATTTGTTCATGGGGGGGGAGCATCCCCTCAGCCCAGCCTGCACCCTCTTCAATCCAGGGATCAGGCCTAAACTGGCAGTCGGACATCCCTCTCACAATCCGGGACCACTGGCTCCTAACTGCTCACCTGCCTGCCTGCCTGCCTGCCTGATCGCCCAACTGCCCCCTCAGCCAGCCTGATCACCCCTGGCTGCACCCTCCCCCCCGCTGGTCTGGTTGCCCCTTACTGGCATCCTGCCAGCCTGGTCGCCCCACACAGCCTGCTGGTCAGTCATTTGGTTGTCTCTCACTAACCACCCCCCACTGGCCTGGCCGCCCTATGCAGCCTGCTGTTCAGTCATTACTGTTACTATGACGGCATCCTGGACAATTTTCAAATTCCTCTATTATTAGTATAAATGAGGTAATGAGGTGTGGTTGGTTAAAAGGCCTGAAAATCAAAAGAAAGTAATAGTTTCAGATAGCTAAGTATCTGATAGTTGGCTCAGGAGTGAGATATATCTCAGAGGAAGAACAAAGATCTGAGTTCACTACAGTTGCTGTCTCACAAATTTTTGTATCCGTACAAAACTATATTACTCAGAAGTGAGTAGACCCACTCAGTTCACAGCAGAATGCAAGCTGTTTTGGCAGTGTAAGGAGTGAGACTTATGCAATTAGAGTGGACTGTACAAATCGCACACCAGTGCCAGATCCTCAGCTCAGGAGAGATTTAGAAATGAGCATCAGTGTGTCTATGAGCACCAGAGAGAGCAGCAGAGCCTTGGAGACAGGACTGTTAAATTACTAGAGGCCTGTGAATTTATGCACGGGTGAGGTCCGGCTGGCCCACCCCAATGGGGGCCCATTGGTCTGGGCCAGTGGGGGGGAAGGGCCATGGGTGGTTGGCAGCCAGCCCTGACCCCCATCAGGGTGTTGGGGGCCAATCGGGGGCTGGGCTGGCTGGGGTAAAGAGGGGCCAATCAGGGCCCGGATCAGGCTGGTTGGCTGCCACAGTGCATGTCATAGCCACCAGTCGTTCTAGTTGTTCTGGTCATTCTGGTCATTCCACCATTCTGGTCTCTGGGCTTTTGTGTATATATATATATAGATAGATAGATATGATTTGTTAAGTGGAGCTCAAGTGCTAGATGATGAACTGCAGTTCAACAACAGACCACAAGAGATTTTGAATTGAAAAGTTTATTATTCCCAAGACATAGATGATGCACACAGCATACCTCAAGAGGGAGGTCAAGGCAGAGTGAAGTCAGAGAAAAATAACATGGGCACATACCTTTATTAGAGAGTCTGTGAGTAAAATACCTTGGAGTTCCCAGGCCAAGGCCAGATGGACAATTCCAACCAAAGGAATGGGGCGAACAAGGAAAAGGCACTGGGAAGCAGAAGACACTGTCGATCACAAGGGCTACTGGGGAAGTCATATCAGGAACTGACATATACATGCCAGTCATTGTCTAGGACATGTGTTTGAATCAGGGGCTAGTGTCAGTTTAAGGTCCCTGTAGGCCAATTGTCCAAACAAAACAGATACTGAAACAGTAATACCATAAAGTAGCATAGTTAAACACTTGAGACTTGCCTAGAAAGAAGCCAGCATTAATGCCCGCAGTCGTAGAAAGGACTGGCAAGATATTCCTAGGAGGATCCTGAAAGTAAAAGTTTGGGACACACTTTCATAATAAAAAATACTCAGCAAACTAAGAATGCGGGTGAATATTTCAACCTGGTAAAGAACTCTGTTTAAAAAACAACAGCTAACATCTTATTCAATGATGAGAAGCTGGATATTTTCTCATAAGATCAGGCGCAAAATAAGGATGTCTACTCTTACTACTTCCATTCAATACTGTACTAGAGGTTCTAGTGAGGGCTAGAAGGAAGGAGGGAAGGAAGGAAGGGAGGAAGAGGAAAGGGAAGGGAACAGAAGGAAAGAAAGGGAATGAAGGAAAGAAAGGAGGGAGAAATAGATAAATGGATAAAAAGTGACCCAAATTAGAAAGAGAAAACTAAAACTAACAATATTAGCAGATAACATGATCTTATATGAAAAAAAATCCTAAAAATTAAACTAAAAAACTGTGAGAACTAATAAGCAAGTCATCAAGACAGCAGCATAAAATATATCTATATAAAAATAAGCTATATTTTATATAATTGATATAAATAATCCAAAAATAAAATTAAGAAAACAATTATATTTACAATAGCATCAAAAAGAATAAAATACTTTGGAATACTTTTAATAGAAAAATGCAAAACTTACAATGTGAAAACTACAACATTTCCAAATAAATTAAAGATTTAAATTAAGAGGAAAACACTTTGTGCCCTAGCTGGTTTAGCTCAGTGGATAGAGCATCCGTCTGCAGACTGAAAGGTCCCAGGTTCGATTCCAGTCAAGGGCATGTACCTTGGTTGCAGGCACATCCCTGGTAGGGGGTGTGCAGGAGGCAGCTGATCGATGTTCCTCTCTCATCGATGTTTCTAGCTCTCTATCCCTCTCCCTTCCTCTCTGTAAAAAAATCAATAAAATATACTTTAAAAAAAAAACACTTTGTGTTTATGAATGAAAAAAAAAATTAACATTGTTAAAATGGCAATAATACCAAAACTAAACCACAGATTCAATACAATGCCTATTATAGGAGCATTCTCTGTAGAAGTTGACAAGCTGATTCTAAAATTTATTTTGAATTGCAAGGGACCCTGCAATTCAAAACAATCCTGAAAATGAAGAATAAAGTAGGAAGACACACACTTAATCTCAAAACTTATTACAAAGCAATCAAGACTTTGTGGCACTGACATAAGGATATACATATAGATAATGGAACAAAATTAAAAGTCCAAAAATAAACCATACACCTATTAATTGGTTTTTAACAAGGTTCCATGAGTATTCAATGAGGAAATAATAGTCCTTTCAACAAATGGTGTAGGAAAACTGAATAGCCACATGCAAAAGAATGAAATTGGACCCTTACCTCACATCATATACAAAAATTAACTCAAAATGAATCAAAGGCCAAGAATTAAAATTATAAAACTCTTAGAATAAGACAAAAGTATAAGTCTTCACGATCTCATGCTTGGCAAATGATTCTTAGATCAAGAAAGCACACTACAAAAAAGAAAAAAAAATGATAAATTAAACTTCATAAGAATTAAGAAATAAAATGCTTCAAAGAACACCACAAAAAAGTTCAAAGACAATCCCAGAATAGAAGAAAATATTTGCAAATATGTGAAAAGAATTTATATCTACAATATATAATAACTCATACAACACAACATAAAAGAAAAGTGTAATTTTAAAAATGAGAAAATAATTCAGATACACTTTCTTATCTAAATAAATGCATAAAAAGCCAGTAAGAACATAAAAAGATGATCAATATCATTAGCCATCAAAAAAATTCATATCAAACCACAATGTCATAACATTTATACTACCTAGGAAAGGCTGGAATAAAAAAATCTGATAACTATTGGGAAGGATATGGAGAAATTAGAATTCTTATACAATGCTGTTGGAAATGTAATATGCAGCTGCTTTGGAAAACAGCCTAGCATTTCCAGAAATGAATATAGAGTTAACATTAGACATAGAAATGCCACTGTTGGATACATGCCCAGGAGAAACATCAACACCCATCTGTCAGAACTCTTTTAACCCATCTGTCCCAATATACTGAAAATTTAGCACTAGGTGTGTGGAAATACCTGTTTGGGTTCACAAATATATTTCAATGCGTAGAAAAGTGTTTGGCACTGAGAAGGTTCTCAGTAAGTACTTATTCAACTAATGAGGATGTTATCTTTTGTAATCCTTAAAATAAAATTACAAATAATTTCACAGTCTAGATTATATTTGGGATTTGCAGTTTTCTGATTTTCCCCTAAGCAGATGCATTTCTATTTTTGTATATAAAGTATTAAAATTTTATTTTATTTAACATTATATAATTTATAATATAAACATATTAAATATTAATTTAAACATTAAATGTTATCCAAATATATAAAATATTAATTTCTAATTTTGTCCCTATGTATAAAACATTAATTTTTTATCTTAAATATTTAATTCAAGTAAACATTTGCATCTGATTCCTGAGGGAACCTTGTAAGTTAATTGATTTGCATTAAATTTTGTCAAATTCTAATTAAAAGGGAAAGAACTGAAATAAAGTATTAATTTATTTACTCAATAGTTATTTGATGCTTAGTATATGCCAGGGACTAAATTAAATTCTAAAAGTTAAAAAGGTGTGTGTGTGGGGGGGTGTGGAATGGAGTTCAATCATATGAGTTCTCATTAATCGTTCATAAAGCTAGTTGGGATTTTGAAAACCCCATTGTAAAGCCCATACTTTCGGTGTTTTAAATAAATTTCTTCTTTTTTTATACTATTTGTTTAATGCTAGTGTTTTAATGAGAAACAAAGTATTGAGTTTTCACTCACGATTAGTTTAATGGGTACTCCATTTCTATTGGATAGAATTGAATTCAAAGTGATTATTCTGTTAGTCTACCTCAAAATCCTGCCATTTCTACCCTTTCTAGGTAGTAAAAATGGCACTTATAATTTAATAGATTAAAACAAACATCTTATAATTATTTAATTTGTATTTCTTTGATTGAAATGATGTCTGTTTTATTGAGGTTAATAATCATTTCTATTCCTTTTTATGAATTTCCTTTTAGTTTAAACTCTCATTTTTATATATTTTTATTTTACTGATAAACTAGAGGCCCGGTGCACAAAAATTGTGCACTTGGGGGGGGGGCGGTTCCTCAGCCTGGCCTGCGCCCTCTCACAGTTCAGGAGCCCTCGGGGGATGTTTGACTGATGGCTTAGGCCGACTCCCCAGGGGGAACGGGCCTAAGCTGGCAGTCAGACATCCTTAACACTGCCGCAGAGGCAGGAGAGGCCCTCGCCACCACCACTGCACTCGCCAGTCGTGAGCCTGGCTTCTGGCTGAGCAGTGGGAGCGCACTGACTACCATGGGGAAGCTCCTGCATTGAGGTCTGCCCCCTGGTGGTCAGTGCACATCATAGCAACCGGTTGTTCCACTGTTTGGTCGATTTGCATATTAGCCTTTTATTATATAGGATGATTATTATATTCAATAGGTCATTCTACTAAAATCTTTACAGTAATTGACTTGGGGCTCTGAACAATACAATTACATAATACATTGAAGATAATATGACACAAAACAATAGACAAGTATATAATCCTACACGATAAAAGACTAATATGCAAATCGACCGAACAGCAGAACAATTGGTTGCTATGACGCGCACTGACCACTAGGAAGCAGATGCTCAATGCAGGAGTTGCCCCCTGGTGGTCAGTGTGCTCCCATAGGGGGAGCGCCGCTAGCCAGAAGCCAGGCTCAGAGCTGGCAAGTGTAGTGGCAGTGGCAGGAGCCCCTCCCGCCTCCGCGGCAGCGTTAAGGCTGTCCAACTGCTGGCTTAGACCTGCTCCCCAAGGGCTCCTGGACTGGGAGAGGGTGCAGGCCAGGCTGAAGGACCTCCCCTGAATGCATGAATTCTGTGCACCAGGCCTCTAGTAAAATATAATTAGGCAATATAAAGGTTAGAAACCATATTAGTAGTTAGTTACATATTGCACCCTCTACAGCTAGTATTTATGCCTAGCATCTCATTGCTAAGTTACCTGATGGAACCATTTCTTTGGTAGTCTGAGAAAACAATAAGTGTTTTTCATTTTTCTTTCAACCAATTCCATGTAACTTGCATGAATCTCTGTATCCAATAGCCCATTTTTGACTTTGTACTTTTGGCTAAATGTGGTTAGTACATAAGACTCATATTTCTTTGGATAAGATTATTCCCCAAGGAATTTTGGCATATGCAGATTCCCTAAGTCTTCTCAGAACACTCTCTGGTTACTGTCGATGGGAAACAGGCTCTTCCAGGGGATGGCGAGAAAAGCATGTGAAAGGTCTGCACATGGGAGATGTGGTGTAGTGGCATGATTTCTTTGTGATTTGGCATCAAAAGAGCTCTTCTGGCTTCCCAATGTCCCATCTCCCTCAGTCCTGCCACGGAAAAAGTACAACAGTGTCTTCAGCAAGGCCAGTGCCCAGAGCTTCTGCTTCATAGTCCTTTGGAGCCTGAGCAGTCTGCTGGGGGCCCTCGTGGCCACTAGACCCACACGGTTGTATGCTCATGGGTGGCAGAGAACAGGGACAAATGGGGCGAGTGTGGGTCACCCAATGAGAGAGCAAGACTGAGAGAGCTTTTTTGTTCACCTGGAGTTAAGTTTTCTCAGGCTTGGGGGGAACCAGAAGCTTTTTCAAAATAACCAGTCAGTTCCCAAACTTTCAAGGGCTTCTTTGGTTCCAATGATCCCTTTCCCTGGTTAGACTGACAGGCCTCTAGGATCAAGCACCTCCCCTTGAGCCATTTGACTTTACTGGGCATGTTCTCTTCCCCACCTCCCTCCTCCCCCACACAATCCCTACCAGCGGGGTGAAGGGAGGGGTGTTAATCCCCTTGGAGGGACAATACTGCAATTTTTTGGGGGGTGAAAAGCTGTAGCTTCCTGGTAAAGCAAACAGGCCTCTGCTTCACACTGGAATATGCTCAACAATATCTGACTCTCTCTTTACTCTCTTCATTGAGTAATTAGCTGTGATAACCTATATACCACTTTGACTTTTTATCCAATTTCCAAAAATCACTCCGTCCCTTGCCATTGCAGTGTGTCCCTGCCTGAACCTTCATGTACATACTTTTTATTATCCCAAATAACATTGCAGCGAAATAGTCAACATTCTAAAGGCTGCATAGTTTATTTAACTTGTTGGCCTTTAACAAATAGATAGCCAGATATTTCTTTAACAATAATGGGTTTATTCAGAAACAACAAAAAGTTCCAATTCAGCACATGCAGTCTAATGGTGAACCATGTACAAGTTCAGAGTAACCAAAGACAGATATGCTTTTGCCATGGGATTTTTGGACTGGAACATGCAGTGTTCCCCTGGGAAAGATGGTTCCCCAGATTCTTTGTCTGTTGGAGTCGAAAAATGAATCCACAGACCGGAAGATGGTATAGCAAAGGTGGAAATTTATTGAAGAACAAGCACAGACTGCTATGTGGGGAGGGGAAAAGAGTCCCACCAAGTTCCGGTTTCCATAGTTTATAAAGGCTGCAAGTCATTGTGTCCTGATATCCCCTCTGATTGGTCAATATTCCCGTTTGAATCGGTTACTATAGTAACTCCGGAGGCCCTCCTCCTTCATTGTCCTCCGATTCCCTCTGGGCTTTCTTCCTCCTTCTTTATTTTGTAAATACAGACTTTTTGTTACTCCCAGTTCCCTTATCTTATGTAAATGCAACTCTTGCTGCTCCCTTGTCTTATGGAAATGTAACTGCCCCTGGATCCTTTTTGTTATGGAAATGTACCCTCTCCCAGCTTCATAGCCCTGTGTTTGATCCATGGAGCCCCTTAATTTCTAAATTTATTTCTAAACCTGCC
>NW_006283639.1:1033515-1033941 GCF_000327345.1 Myotis davidii
TGTGTGGCAGAGAACAGGGACAAATGGGGCGAGTGTGGGTCACCCAATGAGAGAGCAAGACTGAGAGAGCTTTTTTGTTCACCTGGAGTTAAGTTTTCTCAGGCTTGGGGGGAACCAGAAGCTTTTTAAAAATAACCAGTCAGTTCCCAAACTTTCAAGGGCTTCTTTGGTTCCAATGATCCCTTTCCCCGGTTAGACTGACAGGCCTCTAGGATCAAGCACCTCCCCTTGAGCCATTTGACTTTACTGGGCATGTTCTCTTCCCCACCTCCCTCCTCCCCCACACAATCCCTACCAGCGGGGTGAAGGGAGGGGTGTTAATCCCCTTGGAGGGACAATACTGCAATTTTTTGGGGGGTGAAAAGCTGTAGCTTCCTGGTAAAGCAAACAGGCCTCTGCTTCACACTGGAATATGCTCAACAATGC
>NW_006283639.1:1033972-1036575 GCF_000327345.1 Myotis davidii
ATGTACAAGTTCAGAGTAACCAAAGACAGATATGCTTTTGCCATGGGATTTTTGGACTGGAACATGCAGTGTTCCCCTGGGAAAGATGGTTCCCCAGATTCTTTGTCTGTTGGAGTCGAAAAATGAATCCACAGACCGGAAGATGGTATAGCAAAGGTGGAAATTTATTGAAGAACAAGCACAGACTGCTATGTGGGGAGGGGAAAAGAGTCCCACCAAGTTCCGGTTTCCATAGTTTATAAAGGCTGCAAGTCATTGTGTCCTGATATCCCCTCTGATTGGTCAATATTCCCGTTTGAATCGGTTACTATAGTAACTCCGGAGGCCCTCCTCCTTCATTGTCCTCCGATTCCCTCTGGGCTTTCTTCCTCCTTCTTTATTTTGTAAATACAGACTTTTTGTTACTCCCAGTTCCCTTATCTTATGTAAATGTAACTGTTGCCTCTCCTTTGTCTTATGGAAATGTACCTTCTCCCAGCTCCCTTGTCTTATAAAAATGTAACCTCTGCTCTGTAGACCTGTGTTTTTTCCATGGACCTTTAATTTTTAAAATTTCCTAAACCTGCCTATTTCACCACTAAAATTCCTATTTCACCCCCCAAACTCCTTTCACTTTCACTCAAATTGAGTTTACATGTTCATCAAAGGGGCAAATGCACTAAAAATAATACGTAACAGCAAAACAAAAGAATTAAGTTGCATTTTTAATCAATGAATTGGTATTAGAGAAGTTCCTCATTTCATATGTCTTTTCTTAGGAAACATGAGTATAAAAAAAGTAGCAGTAAATTTATAAAGATAACTATAATCTACTTCTATCAACATCTATTTTTGGGGGGAGCCCACAACATCAACGTTAAGATAAAAATTGACTTGGTAAAGCCATTTTTTGTTTCCATAAAATAAATTCAAAATTCAAGCCAAGAATAATTTGAACATTTACAGAATACATCATTAACACATTCTTACCCAGATCTTCTTCAATTCAGTGATTTTAATTTTCTGTTGAACAAGAAGGGTTTATCAGAGAACTTAGCATCTGATTGTAAATTGCAAAATGCTTTCTTTAAATTTGCATGTCTTTACCTTCTGAATAGCCATCAAAATAATTGTTTCTTAAGTGCTATTCAAATCTTTTTCTCCTGTGTTGACCCCAATCAAAGCAATTAATTCCATAATGAAGTCTTTCTTCACAAACACTATCTTATTATTATCTTGGTCTAAATTAATAACATCATGATAATAATTAGTAGATTTGAAATCATCTGTTTCTTTCTCACAGCATGTGGATTCCTTATAAAAGAGCAACAGACATGGAAATTAGAGTAAAACATTGCAGCTGTGTTGATTGGTGTGCCCTCCTAACCTTAGCATCTGGGACATAGGCCTCATTTAAATTTGAATGTGATGTGGTTGTAATGTTCTTTTCTTCGCCAGACACAACTGCTAAGTACAAGCATATTATATTATATTATATTATATTATATTATATATTCTATTTATATCATTATATAGCTTATATTTACTATATTATGTATAATAGTATATATAACTATTGAACTATTATATAATATAATATTTATAAGAGCATACATGTAACCATTGATTTGCAACCAGTGTACATACATACACACACATATCCCATATATATTTATTATGTATTTAACCAGTGATTATTGGAAGTGTTATTGTTACTAGAGAAATCAGTGGGCCACATTTCCCAGACATAGTGGGAGTGGGGTTCTTGGAGGTACCGCTGAAATAAGTGATATGGGATTTTTTGGACTGGAACATGTGATGTTCCCCTGGGCAGGATGGCTTGTCCAGGGGTCTTTGTCCATCAGAGCCAAAGAATGAAACCATGGACATAGGATGATATAGTAAAGGTGGAAATTTATTGAGGAACAAGTACAGTCTCCCACATGGGGAAGGGAAAAGAGTCTCACAGCACAGACACTCACGTGGGGAGGGGGAAAGCGTCACTCCGAGTTCCTTTTTCCCAGGTTTATAAAGGTTGAAGTTTTTGTGCCTCAGTATCCCCTCTGACTGGCCACTATTCCCCTTTGATTTGGTCACGATAGCAACTCCTGAGCTCAAAGATCAAACCTCACATGGGACATGTGAGGTCCTCCCTCTTTATTTTGTAAATATAGAACTTTTGCTACTCTGAGTCCCCTTATCTTATGGAAATGTAACTTCTGCCTCTTTGCAGGCCTGTGCTTTTTCCACGGACCCCCTTAATTTTAAAAATTCCCTAAACCTGCCTATTTTACCCCTAAAATTTCCTATTTCATAAGCATTTTCAGAAGCCCCCATGGGAGAATGAGATGTGGTAAAAGGCTGTATTGGTGGGAGTTACATTCCTCAGGTTCCAAAGTCCCATGCTCCTTAAACCAGTCCTGAAAGAGTGCAGCTGGGGTTCCAATAGAGCCAAAAGGAGGGCCAGTGTCCAAAGTGACTGTTCCATGTTGAAGCTGGGTCCAGTGCATTTAGTCCAGATTCAGTCCCTTAATCCATTGTGTGGGTCCCACATGGCTGTGAGCCACGTGGGTGCAGGGTAGCTTGCCCCTGCAACAGGATAGCCAGGAGCCAGGCTGCAGGCG
>NW_006283639.1:1036833-1043885 GCF_000327345.1 Myotis davidii
GACCTCCTTAATTTTAAAAATTCCCTAAACCTGCCTATTTTACCCCTAAAATTTCCTATTTCATAAGCATTTTCAGAAGCCCCCATGGGAGAATGAGACATGGTAAAAAAGTTATTTGCATGGAGTTACCTTCGTAGGGTTGTAAAGTCCCGTGTCCCTTAACCTGAAAGAGGTGCATCTGGGATTCCAGCAGAGCCAAAAGCAAGGCCAGTGTCAGAGCGTCTGCTTCATGTTGAGCCGGGTCCAGTCCAGCATTAGACTAACTGAGGTCCATCGGTCCATTGTGTGCATCCCACAGGGCCATGAGCCATTTGGGCGAATGCAGGGGCACATGCCCCCCTGCAACAGGTGTCCCAAGAGTTCCAAGGACCAAGAGCCAAGAGGGCGTGCTCCTTTGTTCAGAAGTTTAAATATTCAGGTTCTGTGCCCTCTGGTGGCCACACCTGTTCTGGCCACTGACTGTCCTCTGGATGTGACCGACAGGCAGGAAGGCCCCTGCCCGCATCACTTAGACCTCACTGGGAACGTTTCTAAACTGTCTTTGTCCAGTTCCTTCCCCCATTGATCAGCAAGGAACAGACTTGGAGAGTGTTAACTTAGCAAAACTATAAAAGGCATGCTTATACTATCTAGTCTTCACTTTACTCCTCTCCTGTTTAATAATAATTCGATTGTTATAACAGTATCATTATCGTCATGATTAGCTAGTTAATAGGAAGAGAGCAAAGGGAGAGTCAGACATTGCTGAGCATATTCAGCTGGGAAGCATAAGCCTTTTTGTTACACCAGAAAGCTACAGCTTTCCATAACATCGTTCTTCCCAGGGGATTAACACCCTCCCTTCCCCCTTCAGGTATGGATTATTGGAGGGAGAAAGGGGAGATAGGCACAAGCACAATGGAAGCAGAGGTGCCACAGGGGAGGTGCTTGCCTGTCAGTCTAGCCTGGGGAATGGATTGGCTATGGGATGGACCCCATCCTAAGAGCACAGAACCTTGGAAAGTTCATTGATTAGTTTGAAGAAGCTAATTGGTAAAATCAAGCTCTCTCTCTCTTGTCCTGGGCAAAACCAAGAGCTCCCTCTCTCTTGTTTTCTCTTCTTCTCTCTTGTTTGCTCTGGCTCTCTCTTGCTCTATTACCCACACTCGTCCATGTGTTTGCCTGTTCTCTCTCCAGAGCCATGTGGCCTTAAGCAGCTGCATGGCCCATGGCCGTGTGGACCCCACACACAATGGACTGGTCTTTAATATGGAGCAGAAGCTATGGGCAGGGGCCTTTATTCTGGCCTTGCTGAAGACAGAGTTGGACTTTTTCCATGACAAGATGGACAGAGATGGTACTTTGAAGGAGAACTCCCTTAATTTTACATTATTAATAAAGCTTTCTATGAAATCCCACCCTCCCAAGGAGGCCTCAGTAAATTCATTTCCTCAAGAAACCCCAAGAACCCCACTTCCATGGATAACAGAGCATCCTTATATCTTTTTACTACAGTTTTATTTATTTAAAAGACTCATACCTAACTATATTGAAATGCGGAAATTAAACTGAAATGTGTTGTTTTCCTCTGGGTAGGATGCAAAGGTGATTTCCCAGGTGCTTGTCCAGGTGAAGAATGAAGCCACGGACAAAAGGTATCCTAGGAAAAGGTTGAAATTTATTGGGAAAAAAGCAGACTCCTGGGTGGAGATGGGGAGGGGGACCCACTAAGTCTCTATTTTTTAAGGTTTATAAAGGCTGCAGTTCTTTGTCTCCTGATATCCCCTCTGATTGGTTACTATAGCAGCTTCAGAGCTCAAACCCCACATAGGGTCCTCCTCCTGCTCTCCATTTTGTTTTTCTACTCCCTGTGGCTTTCCCCTTGTCTCCTGTAAATGGGTATATTCCTCTCCCTTTAGGCTGTGGTGCCTTCAGTTCTTTGTGAGTGTGTGTGTGTTTTGGCAGCTCCCAGCCCCCAGCTTTGCGTTTCTCCCCCATGAACCCTCTTTATTTCCAAAACTCCCTAAACCTGCCTATTTTACCCCTAAAAACTCCTTTCAATATCATGTATATAGTCATTACAAAGTTATAATTGGTATGCTCCTAACTGCTTACATCATGTCATGTTCTAATAACTTTATCATGCGTACACTGAGGTCCAGCATTTTTACACAACTTTTCTGTGTAACATTACACGATGTGTCATCGTGGCAGTGCTATCAAGGGATTTTGTTTTGTGGGTGTTCCCTTTGAAAACCTTTCTGAGAAATAGTTTTCCATTTGTACCACCTAAAGTTTAAGGTGCATCATTTACCTAATTATTCCAATACTAGAGGCCCAGTGCACAAATTCGTGCACCAGTGAGGTCCTTGGCCTGGCTCGCAGGATGGGGCTGAAACTGGCTCTCTGACATCCCCTGAGTGGTCCCAGATTGTGAGAGGGTGCAAGCCAGGTCGAGGGACCCCTCTGGTGCATGATTGGGGCTGGAGAGGGATGCAAGAGGTTGGCCAGCAGGGAGGGACTACAGGAGGGCTACAGGGCAAGGCCGGCTCATCTCACTCAGTCCCAATCAGCCAGGCCCCAGCAGCAAGCTAAACTACTGGTCAGATCATCTCCTCCCTGGTGGTCAGAGCACATCATAGCAACTGGTTGACCGGTCAACTGTCTGCCCCCTGGTGGTCAGTGCACATCATAGCAAGCGGTTGAGCAGCCTTAGCATATCATTAACATATTATGCTTTGATTGGTTAAATGGCTGACTGGACAACTGGACACTTAGCATATTAGGCTTTTATTATATAGGATGAATCATATATATCTATATAATAAAAGCCTAAGCGACTGTTACGGCAGAATGACCAGAATGACAGGTTAGTATGATGCGCACTGACCACCAGGGGCAAACGCTCAATACAGGAGCTGCCCCCTAGTGGTCAGTGCTCTCCCACAGGGGGAATGCCACTCAGCCAGAAGCCAGGCTCACGGCTGGCAAGTGCAGCGGCAGAGCCTTCCCCGCCTCTGCAGCACTGCTAAGGAGCAGTGAGCCAAGCGGTAAGGAGAAGCAAGCAGGTGAATAGTAAGGAGTGAGGGCTCCCAGACTGTGAGAGGGGAGCAGGCCTAAGCCAGCAGGTAGACATCCCCCAAGGGGTCCTGGACTGCGAGAGGGTGCAGGCCAGGCAGAGGGGACCCCCTCCCCCCCGCATCTGCCAGTGCATGAATTTCATGCACTGGGCCTCTAGTATCCACATATATATTCATCTAACTCATTAATAGAAATAAAAATTATTATTGCAATTATTTGTACATGCCCTCAGGATATTCTACTTATGTTTAATATTGTATCTGTGTAAGTAAAATAAAGAAATATCACAGTATTTGGGTCCATTTTCCACTCTTAATGATATAATCACAATATATAGTACAATCTTTACAAGATATTATTGTGTTTCCTTAATAAGTAAACCATAATGTACTTTAAAGACAATAGAAAAACATCTTCTTTTACATTTCTGGCCCCTTTAATTCCTTCCTGAATATCCTCATTTCATTTCCTTTCAGCTTAAAAACTTTCTTTTATCATTTCTTTTATTACTGTCTGGTGTCAATAAATTTTATCTGAAGACATCTTTATTTCCTTTACATTCTTGAAGGATTCTTTTGCAGGATATAATATTTTTAAATTGACAGAATTTTTTTCAGTTAGCATTTTTAAAAGTTATTCTTGTTTTTCAATTACAGTTGACTTTCAATATTATATTAGCTTCAGAAACTCTGAGGCTGCAAAGCATCCCAGATCTTGGAATGGAATGAATTTAGTGACTTTAATACAAAGGCTCAAGTGAGGCCAATTTTCAACAGAACTAGATTTTAATTTTTGTTTTGGTAAAAAATACATAACATAAATGTCATTTTATTCACTTTTAAGTGTACCGTTCAGTGGCAATACATACCTTCACTACAAATTTCACCTGAAATATGATAAAATTATGTTCATCATTCTCTGGTACAGAACTATTATAATTAATCTTGGTTTTTACCTTGTTAAAACTATAAATGTGTTTTTTTTCATTTTGATTTTGTAATTGGTCCTTAATAAAACCTCTTGGGCTTTTATATGAGACTGGTGCACAAAAGGCTGTTCAGTCATTTGGTCGTCCCTCACTAACCTCCTCAGCCGGCCATGTTGTCCCATGCAGCTTGCTGTTTGATCATTACTGTTACTGTGATGGCATCCTGGACAATTTGCATATTCCTCTATTATTGGTATAAATAAAAATTAAAAATATTTATTAACTAGCAGTTATGTTGATTATTTGTCTCAGTCAGATAAACCTAATATAACTTATAATAAAATTTCTATATAAAACAACTTGCCACTATTTGTACCAATTTCTCAATTTATTACATTAAATTTTGAAAGCCATTTTTGTAACTTAAAGGTTGTTAAAAATAAACTAAATTACCTTAAAATACAAACCTCATATACATATCTGTATGTATCTATACATATATAGACTAATTATTTTAAATTCTTCAAATATTAAAATATATGCAAAACTGTATAACAAGTATTATACAATATCATGATTCTTTTACTTAAACTTATTCTGAAACTCAACACTATGAATTAATTCATTATACCTATGACTTTTAATCCTATTGTTAAAATATTCTTAAACTCCTAACCATAATTATTTTTATATCCTCTAAGATGTTCATAATATTATTTCAGTATTTTTGTAGGGTTGCAGGAAAAAGAAAAGTTAACTCTCAGGCTAACCTGGGTTTTAGATTTCAACTGTCATTTAATTCATTTTCATTAGGAACAGGGAATCAAAGGGGATGTAAACCTATAGCTACTGTAAAATCCTAGCTCAGCATACCTTTACACTAAGATTATAACTATATATACATTACGACCCTTCCTACACACACACACACACACACCCGTACACACGTACAACTATAGTCAGAATTTGTGTGTGTGCACTTATATGGGAGACTATATATGAAAAATAACTATCATTTATACTGCATTTAAATCCACTAAAAAAGTAAATTTGTCTCTTTGCATGGTAAATTTTTATTCATCTTGCCCCCTACCAATTTCTTCATGAATTATTATAGGGCAGAGCCTATATTTTATTTCTCTTTCATTATTTAAGTGCCAAATACAAAATCTAGCTTTAAGTAAGCACTCAATGATATCAAATGGAAAGAACATACAGTATAATCCATTGGGCTTTCTTTCTTTCTTTCTTTTTTCCAATCAGCTTGAGAGTCAGATCAGAGCCACAGATACCACACTCCCAGCAGGCACATCCCATGGAGACTGGCTATGTGATGCCAGCCACGCATCCTCCCTGGGCTCGCCAAGGGTTACAGACCTGGGATGTCACAGCATGTAACAGAGCCCTTTTGCCCATCAGAGCACTAGTAAAACCTGATAGGAAGGAGGCAGCTGGGCCACTGGGCTTTTAAGAATGACATATCAGATTCCTAGACCTGTAACATACTTCCTCTGTATTAGAAAAGGTTTTATATATCACAACACTAGTATCTCTTCCACAATATATCTTCCTCTTATTTGTCTTGCCCAAACATGGAATTATAAACATGAAGACAAAAATAACCATTTAGTACTTGTTTCATAGATGTCCTCTTTCTATAATACATTAAATGTAGGTTAATCTCTCCTTCCTTATCCACTTGGGTAGAAAAAATATATATATAATTGTATAACAATTTATTCTTTTGCTTATAAAAATTTTGACTCACTGTAACTCACAAACAAAGGTTTTAGGTAGAAACATGCATGACATGGAGAAAAATTCAAGTTTTTCCAATAACATGACAGGTATCTCAAATTTTCAATAAACAAGAACAAAAAATCTTCTGAATCATTTTAATAACACCTTGAATTTCACAATGAGTAATATTATTTAAAAATTACTAGTTTGGAAATACTTCTTTACCTATTTCCAGATTATAAAAATATTTTATGAGAAATGTAGGGATATCCCCATTCTTAGAATCTCTACCTTAAATTGTTTGAAGGTTACTCGCATATCTCTGGAAATCTTTTGTTTTTCTCCAGGATAATATCCACTGCTCTTTTAACCATTATCAAATGTTGTATCATTTTTGTCCTAAGATTTAAAAGTATACTGCAAATACACTCTTTTTTTTCTATTTTGTAAAAAAGGAAACTTAAATACACTTTTTAAAAAAAAAATATTTTATTGATTTTTTACAGAGAGGAAGGGAGAGGGACAGAGCGTTAGAAACATCGATGAGAGAGAATCATTGATCAGCTGCCTCCTGAACACCCCCTACTAGAGATGTGCCTGTAACCTAGGTACATGCCCTTGACCAGAATCGAACCTGGGACCCTTCAGTCCACAGGCCGACACTCTATCCACTGAGCCAAACTTGTTAGGGCTTAAATATACTTTGTAATCAAATTTACTCTGAAATCAGCCACAGAGAGTTAAGGCACATACTAACAATTAAAGGTCTGAGTACTATACAAGATTTGGACTGTTCTATAAGTATTAGCAATTAAGGCTACGGGAATTAATGGAATATCTTTCAGAGAAAGTGTGGAATGAGGGATCAAAGCTGAGAACTGGGCCCTAAAAATTTGTAAAGAACTCTGAAAGACAAGGTGAAGTGGGAGCATATTGTGTAACCCAAGCTGGAGGTTACATGTCACACAGAAGGGTGTGTTCAAGCAAGGTAAATGAAGACCCAAATAGAAATTCTTTATTAAATCAGAACATTTTTCAAAAACATAGCTATGCATCCTTATATTACTTGTGAGGTTGACATTTGCTGTCAAGTTGCCAATAAGTTAAACATAAGAAAGAGAGGAAGGGCCCTAACCGGTTTGGCTCAGCGGATAGAGCGTCGGCCTGCGGACTGAAGGGTCACAGGTTCGATTCCGGTCAAGGGCATGTACCTGGGTTGCGGGCACATCCCCAGTAGGGGGTGTGCAAGAGGCAGCTGAATTGATGTTTCTCTCTCATCGATGTTTCTAACTCGCTATTCCTCTCCCACTCCCTTCCTCACTGT
>NW_006283639.1:1043951-1057199 GCF_000327345.1 Myotis davidii
AGGAAGGAAGGAAGGAAGGAAGGAAGGAAGGAAGGAAGGAAGGAAGGAAGGAAGGAAGAATGAAAGAAAGAGAAAGGAGACAGAAGAAAGAAGAAAGGAAAGGAAGAAAATTTGCATCCATCTCTTCCTAGTCCTGGTATACCTATTCCCCCATTCATCCCAGCCCCAGGCAAAATCCGTACATTTTAATATCAGGTTTTTGCTCTGCAACCAAACCTTGAACCCCTAATTCCATTTTTAACTATTTTAACAGATGGAGAGATTTTTATTTTTTTAATAGAAATATGATGTTCAGATTTCTGTGCTAATGATTCATGTACCATGGACATTTAAATGATTTCTTAGAAAAAAAAGAAACAGAAATACTATAAATAGTTCTTGAGCCAGGCTGGCATGGCCCAGTGGTTGAGTATTGACCTATGAACCAAGAGGTCACGGTTTGATTCAGGGTCAGGGCACATGCTCGAGTTGCAGCCTCCATCCCCTGTGGGGCATGCAGGAGGCAGCCAACAAATGATTCTCTGTCATCATTGATGTTTCAATCTCTCTCTCTCCCTCTCCCTTCCTTTCTGAAATTAATAAAAAAGTATTAAAAGACAATTATTGAGCAAAAAATGTTTTATTACTACATTGATGAAATATGTATCAAATATATTTAAATGTATATAATTTTAAACCCAAATATACATACACTTTTGCAACTGCAATTCTAGTGAAGAACTATTCACTCAATATTAACAAAGAAAATCAAAATAGCATTCTTGATGTTTCTATAGTTAATAACTTCATTATAATTTTGTTTTTGGGTTCTTTCATGATTAATAACATACCATGAATTTGTCTAATGGAACAGGATTTATAAAGAAGTTACTTACACTGACATGTAGAAACTTAGATTCAACAACAACCATGGGGATCACTAAGGCCAACCACTTCATTTTCCAGAATTAAAACAACAACAAACCTAGGAAACACAGTGTTCTGTGTCCCCTGGTAACTAGGTTCTAAACTTGGCTTGCTCCTTATTTAACAGAGAATCAAGCTCCCCATCACTCATGGGAGCTAGGTGTTGATTCTTGGGGTACCGCTGAAATAAGAATTTCAGAAACCCCCATAGAAAGATTAGATGTGGGAAAAGGCTTTGCTTGAATGAAGTTAGATTCCTCGGGTTCCAAAGTCCCATTTCCCTCAAGCCAGTCCTGAAGGAGGTGCAGCTGGGAGTTCCTCAGAGCCAATAGCAGGCCAGTGTCCAGAGCTTCCGTTCTGTGTGGCAGCCAGATGTAGTTCAGCATCCCAGCCCATTAAAGTCCATCAGTGCACTGTGGAGTCCCACATGGCTGTGAGCCACGTGGGCACGGGGTCACATTCCCCTGCCACAGGACAGCCAGGCACCTGGTGCACCCGAGAAAGAGTGAAAACCAAAAGAGCGTGCATGTTTGTTTAGAAGTTTAAATATTCATGTTTTGCACACATGTGGTGGCCATGACTATTCTGGCCAATTACCTGTTCCCACATCACCCGGACCTTCCTGGGCATGTGTCTATCTGGTCTTCCCTCTCCTCCTCTCCCGTTAAATAATAACCAGGTTATTAAAACAGCATCATTTATACTCCAAATTTTGTGATCGTTCACTACAAGAGTGACAGTAAATCATAAAGAAATTTGTGATATTTTTGTTACTACAGAAATGTCCATTTGAGGACTCAGCAAAACTCTTAATTATCCCATTCTATTTTAGAGATGGTTAGATTGAGATTTTACAGAAAAGAAACTAACAATTCACATAACATAACAATGAAATGAACATACATGAGGATTGACTTTATTTTCTAGAAAAAAATTGATTTTAATTACAGATGAGCAACTTTAAAAGAATGGAAATATTTAAATGATGCACTTATTTTTTTACACCTGCTAACAGGTGCTAAAATCTGTTTGGATTCTCTGAATGGAGAGTTCTGTAGCCAACGTGTCATTATCATAAAAACCAAGATAAAAAAGACTATGAAATATTGAGGCTGATTTGGTTTTCAAATGCAAAGCAGCAGCTGTATTAAAGCACGGGGCTACTGGAGAAACCTCGAGAGAAACAACTGCCATCTTTAGTTATGGGGTGTGCTCTCAGACAATGAACCGACTGATTGGACACAAGAAAATGGAAAAATTCATCATGTTCTTAACAATAAGTTCCATCTCGGGAAACTGATGTGTGGCGAGATGCAGCCGATCATCCTTTCACTCAACAGAGAAAACAGGTGATTGATACTGTGTGGACATAGGTAGAAATAAATTGCTTTTGCTAAGATTATATTTACTTTTTAAATAACACCATTTTATTTCTACCTATGTCCAAGAAAAGTTTTTCTACAACACATATGTATATATAAACACATGTTTATATATATGAAGGTATATGTATACATGTATATAAATATGAGTGTGTGCATTTATTTATAGGAAAGAAAAAAAAGGAAGGAAAGAAGGATGGAAGAAAGGAAGAAATGAAGGAAGAAAGGGAACTCAGGCAAAGCCAATCATTGATAGATCAGCCTAATAACCTTACCAATGTTATTTTTTATTTAATATGTATTATACTTTACAGAAGAGTGTACATTCAAAAGAAGGACTAATTGACACATCCATAGACATTTGTAAGTTTATGGGAAGCAGCAAAGAGAATACTGAGTTGATTATGAAAATATGAAACACCAAAGCAATTCCAACAAAGAATGCTTTAAAAAATGAGATTAATATACTTTCAGCTTTGCTAAAAGTCCAATATAAGAAGAAATTATTAAAGGAAGGATGATTTAATTGTGTGGCAAAAGAGTTGTTAAATGCATTTTCTGTTATAAAACTCTACTAGAGGCCCGGTTCATGAATCCGTGCACAAGTGGGGTCCTGATTTGGGGGGGCAAGGGCCGGGACGCAATCGGCCCTCCTGGTGGGCGGTGGGACGACCTTGCCAGCCTGGTATCTGGATCCATGCTGCTGATGTTCGCACCAGTTGTCGGGAGCCACCTGGTGGCCACCACCTTGTCCTTTCTTCTTGTGGAACATCTAGGGCGGGGAAGCGGTCACAGTGGCCGAGGCTGACTTCTAAAGGCTGGAGGCACAGTCAGGGTCATGCCAGTGGCACTGGTCCATAGGTGCCTGGCCTGTTCTCTGGAAATTGGACCTGCAGGACTATTGAGTGGCTGCCACCGGGCCAGTGGGTCGCCAGGACGGGTCTGTCAGCTGAGTGGCTCTCCTGCTGTGGGAGCACACTGACCACCAGGGGGCAGCTCCTGTATTCAGTGTCTGGTGGTCAGTGTGCATCATAGCGACTGGTCGTTCCGGTCATTCTGGTTGTTCCAGTTGTTTGGTCGCTGAAGCTTTTATATATATATAGATAGATGTCCCTTTTTAAATTATCATCATTGAATTATTTTCTAAGAGGATTCTTTTTCTTTCAAAGTGTTATCAGTGGAAGTGGGGTATTTCTTTCTCAACTGAGTGCTAGGGATGGAGTCCTCTTGAGAAAAAGAATTTTCTGAGACTCACATGGGAGGATGAATGATTTTTATTTTTGTGGAACTACATCCCGGGGTTTCCAAAGTCCCCTTTCCCTTAACCCAGTCCTGGAAGAAGTGTAGCTGGGGAGTCAGTAGAACTAAAATCAGAGCCAGTGGCCTGAGTTTCCATTCCATATTGCTGCTGAGTCCAGTGTCAGGCTAGTTGCAGTCAATTAGTCTATTGTGTGGGGGGTCAATGTTCACCATGTGGGTGAATGCAGGGGAGCAGGAGCAGGAGAGCCCCACAAGTCCGTCAAGCACAACACACCAAGAGCCAAGAGGGCTAAGTCCTTTGTTTAGGGATTTAAGTATCCAGAATTTCTCACTCTTGCAGTGGCTACACCCATTCTGGCCAAAGACCGGTTCCCAGGTGTGACTGTTGGGAAAGTACTTTTGCAGTGTCACCCCAGCTTTACTGGGCATGCGTCTATCCTCCACCCCCACCTTCCCCCAGTGATCTATCGGTAATGGACCCGTGGCTCCCTGGAGAGTGTAAAGTTTTAGCTTCCTGGTGAAGCTTCCCAAATGACATGCCTATAATATTTGGCCTTTCCACAACAGTATCAAAAGCCAGAGTAGTTTTATCAAGATACACATTTTGCCATTAGAGAGAGAGAGGGGGAGAGAGAGAGAGAGAGAAAGAGAGAGAGAGAGAGAGAGAGAGAGAGAGAGAAGAGAGAAGAGAGAAGAGAGGAGAAGAAAGTACCACTGTTCCATATAATTGCAGACTCCAGTGTTTTTAGGTGTTGTGTTTTGGTGTGTGTGTGTTTCTAATCAAACATGGTAGTAGAAGGAAGTAGTATAAGTTCAGTATGTGAGGATTATTATAATAGCATTATAGAACAAGGAGGAAGAAGATTGGCCTCACAGAACAGCACAGCTAAAATTACTAAAAATTTTTTAATAAAGATATGTTTTATTGATTTCAGGGAGAAGGAGAGAGAGATAGAAACATCAATGATGAGAGACAAACATAGATCGGTTGCCTCCTGCATGCCCCCTACTGGAGATTGAACCAGTAACCCCAGGCATGTGCCCAGACTAGAAATCAGTGACCTGGTTCATGGGTCAAGGCTCAATCACTGAGCCACATCGGCCTGGCTAAAGTTGCTAAAATTTTACTGAGTATGTGTGACTGTAGGGTAAATGGCAATTACTATTATTAGCATTGATTAATAATACGGGGACTAGAAAAAAAGATTAATTTAGAGGCTATTCCTAAATTTTTATAGACATTTTTCCGCTTTAACTATTGTCTCCATGCTCCTAACAATACTTTGTAATTGCTTTCCTTTATTTCTTAAAAAATATAGTTTTAAAACATTAAATAACATATAATCTTTGCAAAAGTAGAAAATGCCATAAAGTACAGATTTTTAAATAACGTTACTAATTACTCTAACCACCTACAAGTATCACTTATAAAATGTGTTGCATATATTCCCGGCGATGACTTTTTTTCTTCACTTAAGCAATGATTCCAAGTCCACATACAGCTATTCATGTAAGATTATCCCTTGTTCACATCTCTGAATAGATTGCAAGAGTACAGGACTTTCCTCCTGAAGGCAAGGACTGACTTTAGCTACCACAAAATTTGAAATTTGTAAGAGGGTTGATACTGAGAATTTTCCTAACCACTTATTCTGGCTTATCCATTTAGTGATGAGCATTAACCCTTGTTTGACAAATATTCTTAACTATCACTGGATTTGAATAGGGAAATGGCTGCCTTTCGTTAATACTTCAAGAAATCTGTAATTTAATTTGTGACACCGAGAACTAGAATATATTATTGCTAATATTGAGTGATTTCTTGTAGTTTGAAGACTGTCAATACGAGTCATGAATTGTAAAGTTTCATTGAAAATAATTTAATGGCTATAAAGGTAAGTTGATTAGTCATACAATATGTTAGTGTAGATGATATACAACTTTAAATATTGATTAGTGTTTTGTTTTTTAAAGCTACAAGTTTCAAAGGAGGTGTTTGTAATTCATTGTTACACAACATTCAGGACTCAGGTTCAATATCTTAAAAATAAAGCTATTCTACTATATTAGCAAAACTTATAAGACTATTTTTTTATCATTGCTTAAAGTATTACAAAGGGTATTACATATGTGTCCATTTCCCCCCCGCCCTAGACAGTCCCTTAGCCTCCCCTATCCCCCAGTGTCTTATGTCCATTGGTTATGCTTATATGCATGCATACAAGTCCTTTGGTTGATCTCTTACCCCCCTTCCTCCTGCCCGCCAACCCTCCCCGGCCTTCCCATAAAACTATTATTAAAGTGATTTTAGGCTCTCAAGTCTGCCTATTCCAAGCCCCATTGCAGGGATCCAGACCTGAATAAGGTAGTTGTTGTCGTTCCAATTTATGCCACGAGAGGGTAGTCTTCTCACAGATATCTTTTAATGCTTTTGTTTTCCTTACATTGTGTCAGCTGCCTACACTCTTAAAATTCAAATTTTAGTAACTGTGTTAATTGAAGTTAGAATTTATAACCTACAGTCTTTTATTACTCCAAGTTTTTAAATCTGTTTTCCTATGAGATAATATAGATAAAAGGAAATAAGTGGGGATCAACCAGGATACATTAGTAATTGGAAAATACTATTTTAGTAGTTAGGATCTCTTTTCTAAAGAAGTGATATTTTTCCAAATACAGCACTTTTAAAATAATAGTGTATTTGTGGAAGGTGTGGAAGAAAGAAAAGCAGAGAATCTCAAATCATACATGGATTCTCTTAATTTGGATAAGTTATATTCTCTCTTTAGACTAAACCAATACAATTTCATTATTTTCCCGCTAATTTAAAGATGTGATTGTTTTGTTTTATATTCTACTTGAGTGCTTGGTTTAATATATTTACCAAGATCTGTACAAAGAAAAATAATCTACATTCCTCGGTTGTCTTTAAATTTGGGCAGTTCAGTGTATAAAAGACTATCAATCCCCAGGGAGAAAGTAGGTGAGGGTGGGGGTAAGGGGAAGAGATCAACCAAAGGACTTTTTTGCATGCATATAAGCCACACCAATGGACACAGACATCAGGGGGATGAGAGCATGAGTGGAGCGGAGTGGGGGGTTAATGGGGTGATGAGGACACATTTGTAATACCTTAACCAATAAAGAAATTTTTTTAAAAAGTCCTATTGCAATATAAAATAGAACTAAATTATTTTCTTAGATTTATTATTAATTAACCAAGGAGTATATTTTTTGAAAACCAAAGTCGTCTCACTAATTCTCTCAGGTGCTTTGCCTGTAAAATGAAGAGCTTAAATATCCACACTTAGAGATATTTCCTTGACTTTTTTTTCCCACTCTTTCCTCTACCATTGATATATTTCTTTTACAGTATTGAAATGTGTGGTGCGGGGAGCAGATCTCCTCCTTGCGGGTTCTTGCCTCATGAAGTTTGAAGAATAAAATTCATGGACTAAAAGGACTTATTAGTAAAAGGGTGGAAATTTATTGGAATCCAACACAGACTCCCAGGTAAGGAGGGGTTCCCAAGGGGGTAACCTACTAATCTCCCTTTATCTAAGGTTTATAAAGACTATTGCTCTGTCTCGTCATGCTCCCTTCTGATTGGGCCCTTTCCCCATTCGATGACCCTGTGCTTTTCTAATTGGTCAGTCTTTTGCAGAATATCAACTTCAAAGCCCCAAACCCATATGGTGCCCCCCTCATTCTCTCCCCGATTTCTGGTAGCATTTTTCTATCTCCTGTGAACATATTTCCCTCTTTCTAGCATCTGTTGACATTTCTCTATGCTCTCCTAAAGTTTGTGTCCTCTCCCCCATACTCCGTGACCTTTCTTTATCCTCTGTGAATGTGTGTCTTCTTCTCCCCTTATCCTACAGCACTTTTCTATTCTCTGTGACTGTATGCCTTCTGGTGGCTCCACGCCCTCCCTATGCATTCCTCCCCCATGGACCCTCTTTATTGCTAAGACTCCCTAAACCTGCCTATTTTATCCCTAGAATCCTTTTCACTATGAAGAGTTAATTCATGCTGTGCCTCTTTCAGCTCTATTCTAGCATTGTTTTGATAAGGATATTGCTTCTCTGTAGAGCAGATTTAAAGGCCAACTGATTTCAAACTGATAGTGTTTGAAAGTCCCTTGTTTTACTTTATTTTTTTTTTCACTGCTCCTTAAACTTGTCATTCAAATCATGAAAGGACTTAGGAATTAAGACTTTAGATTGAAGGTAAAAATGAGAGCTTAATAACTGCTTTCTTCTTGGCTCAGAATCCATCCCAAGAATTGTGTGTAGTAAGAACACTAGAGCAAAGCATGGCATAATCTGTAATGCCAGCTTCCACACTTACTCAAGTTCTACCTTTAGGGCACTGAGCAATCAATCTCTCTGTTAGAAAGTTGGGTAAGGGGGCTGCCTGTGGGGACTCTCTGGGTGTGACCCCCAGCACCCATGTTTACTGAGAGTCAGGGCAACAGTTTCCAGAGCTGTCTCCTCTAGCAAGTGTGACATCAACAAAAGATGATTTGAGAATGAGCTTTCCAGCCCCAGGGACGTGATTTTACAGTCATGAATGAACAGATAGCTGGGCTTCTCAACTGAAGCTTCAAAACAGTATCTCAGACTCAATTCTGATTAGCAATAAAAGAGCTATTTACCTGGAAATGATGTGTTGCACAGGCGTGTTGCTCTGGAAAAGCCATTCCACCACTCAGCTCGGCAATGTGCAATGCTCATCTTGTTTGACTTGGTTTATGACTATGTTCAGTGGGGCTGCCAAATAAATTGCTTTCAAAATGTTAAGTACCTTATGCAGAAGAATGGTGTGCTATCTTTTCAGCGTAGGGTTTTGCTACATTCATTAGATAATCTCTGTCCTCCAAATTTTCCCAAACACAAACTGAACAGAAGCTCAATCCCTCCTTCCCTGTGAGGAAAGAGAATGACAAGGGAGAGACAGCACGGATGGAGATGGAGAGCATTATGCTAAGTGAAGTAAGTCAATAAGAGAAAGATAAATATCACATGACCTCATTCATTTTTGGATTATAATGAACAACATAAACTGATGAACAAAAACAGATCCAGAGACAGAGAAGCATTGATCAGATGCTCAAACCTCAGAGGGAAGGTAGAGGATGGTGGGGATAATGGGGAGAGATCAACCAAAAGACTTGTACACATGCATAAAAGCACAACCAATGGATGCAGACACCAGGGGGGTGAGGGCATGAACAGGAGTGGGGTGGGGTGGGGGTGGGGAGCAGTAGGGGGATAAGGACACATACGTAATACCTTAATCAATAAAGAAAAAAATTTAAAAAAATGGGAGGCATGAACCTATCTGTAAGGTAGACATGTAGCTTCTCTATTAGAACTATTCCTCTTACTACTTAAGGCTAAGGAGGCAAAGGAAAGAATAACAGGAGGACTATAGGAATGTGATCAATCAGGCAGGCGGCTAAAGCAGTTCAGATGCTCTGTGGGTTCACAGGAGAATGAGGTGCCAGCAGAGGTTCACCCAGCTCTGCCTCTCTGATTGTAACATGTGGGTAAAGAAACAACTGCAATACTTCTCCTCACCAACAGGCAAACGACTAAGCACCTGAGGAGAGAGCTGCTATTTACCTCATCCTAACTATGGGCCACGGGCTCCGTCAGAACCTCAACAAAACCCTGAACAGCTGATGCCATTGTCTCCACGGTTCAAATGTGAAAACACAAGCTTAGAGAACTTGGATAATTTGTTTTTATTATTAATGAACAACATAAACTGATAAAAGTGCATACAACAACATAAAAGTGCCAGAGCATGAATTTAAATCCAAGTATGTTATTCAAAAACCAAGTATCTGGAATAGTTTTTGAAGAACTTGAAGTTGCTTCTCAAAAATAACCAATCAGCCCTCACTGACCTCTTTCCCATCCCGTGCTCCTTCGTGTAGAAGTGGTTAATGACATTTTCCTTCTGTTATTGAAGAGAATAGCAGATTCTCTGTCAGTGGAGACCACTCATGAATCAGGCCGTCTCAGTGTCAACGAGGTCTCTCTCTCAATAATATATTTTCCTATTTTTTCTTGCCAGGGGAAAATGTTTCATGAATATTCAGAAAGAGAGATGTTCTGATAGCTATTATCACTCACCTATAAAACAATATTGTATGAAAATAAGGACTTCGGCTTTCTGAAAATAACTGAAACCATGAAAATGCAATTTAAAGGATGCCTAATACATCAAATTGGAATTCAGACTGCCTGTGGGCCCTTAGCTCAAATCTCATAAATGTATAACAGCATATTTCAAACATCACTGAATAAAATTCTCTGATTTAAAAACACATACCTTTATCAAAAAATTTAAAAATATTTTAATAAAAAACTAAAGGAAGTTCTGGTAATAATAGCAAAAATCTGACATTTGCAAGACCATTTGATATTGTCCTCTTCCCAAAGCAATAGAGAGTAATTGTAACAGACAAATAAAAATGACGCCATTCATAAGATATAACGTAAGTGTCAGAGGAAATGCAATGACCAGCCGCCGGCCTGACCCTTCTCGCTGCCCCGGGCATCTGAGGGGTAATCCTCTTTAGTGACCGTTTGCATGTCACTGGGACACTTGCAAAATATGCATTTGCAGTCTAAGAAAATGGAACAAGTAAATTTTCTTATAAATACTGTAGTATTTTTAATGAAAACCACACATGCTGTAGATAGGAGGAACTTAGAAAATTTTGTATTCAATTCTGAACATAGTTAAGGAATCTTCAGTGCTTCTCCAAAGGAGGTGATTTTTGCCCCCAAATTTGAAAGAAATGTGGCTCCCTTATATCTACAAGTAAACAACTATTATCCTACAACCTCAGCCTCTTGAAAATTTTGGTTAAATAAAGGTTTTTCGCTAATCATTCCCAATATAGTCATTAAATTACCAGGTAGCACTAAAGTGTGTAGGAATGTACACACACACACACACACACACACACACGTAACTTTGGCATAACATTATAAAGGCCTGAGGTCCAACATACTCCCTAAATGGAAACTTTTTATAATGGAGGAGGAGTGTTAATAGAGGGGAGAGGGCCTCATCTCCCCTGGTTGCTAGTGGGAGTGGGCTTCTTGCCATATTCTGACACTGGTATGGAAGAATGAATTATTTTTATTTGCATGAAATTATAAGCCCTGGTTTTCCGAGGCCTCTTTGTCCTTTGCCCCATCATAAAAGAAGTGTAGCTGGGGCTTCACTTGAGCTAAAATCAGAGCCAGTGCTCAGAGTTCCTTTCCACGTCTGCACAGTTCAATACAGCTGCAGGCTCGCTGTAGTCGGTCAGTCTATTGCTTGTGGGCATCCACACGGCTGTGGGCCACAAGGCCAATGCAAGAGAGACAAGGTTCACAAGCCAAGAGCATCAAGAGATAGCAAGCTCCTTTGTTTAAGAAATTCTGTATCCCCAAATTTTTGTGTACTTGCAGTGGCCACTCCCATTTTGGCCAACCTTCTCTGTCCTCATGTTTGACTGACAGGCACCTTTCCTAGTCACCCCAACTTTACTGGGCATGCATCTATCTCACCTTTGTTGGATCCCTTCCCCAAGTGTTTTGCAGAGAACAGGCCAGTGATTCCCTGGGGAGTGCAAATTTGCAGCTTCCTGGTGAAGCTGCCCAAATGACATGTCATAATGTCTGGCTTTCTCTTTGTTCCTTTCCTATCTAATCTAATAATAGACAAACAGGGTAATTGACTGTACCTTCGCTACACCTCCCATTGGCTAATCAGCAAGATATGCAAATTAACCGCCAACAAAGATGGCGGTTAATTTGCATACGTAGGCGCGAAGTGGAGCAGCGAAGGTGCTGAAGGTGGCTCTGGGCAGAGCGAAGGCCTGGGTGCCGGGTGCCGGAGGAAAACCAGTGTCGGCAGCCAGGGGAAGGGAAGGCCTATTGCATGAATCTTTTCGTGCAACAGGCCTCTAGTTATTAATTAGCTAAGTACTATGTCATCAGGGGGAACCACCAACTCTTTGTTAAAAGGAATTACAGGCAGATGCCTTAGCAAAAATAATACTTAAGAGTTGTTTCTTTATTCAATGGTTCTAAGCCTTCTTTTGACATCTGAGGAGCTTTTTAAAATACTGAGTCCTGGGTTCCACTCCAAGAAATCCTTATATAATTTTCCCATACTGTGTTCTGGGATTTTAAAACTCTCTTTACAATTACAGGTAATTGTAATGTGTAGACACTGAGGACCACTGACTAAGCCTTGTGTTCCATCACGACTCCCAATTCAAGAGGCCACTGCAGGAGAGCATCTCACTTTCCCTAAAGTGCAGTCAACAGCTGGAGGGACACGTCCTGCCCACCTCTTGCCATATGGCCACACAATTCTGACTCAAGCTTTTGCTGGCTAGTGCGGGAGTGACCAAGTCTTTTTGAGTTGGAAGCTTTCAGTCCTGCATAAATAATGAAAGTTCAAACATCTGATTGACCTCACTCACATCTGTCTCAGGATCATTCGTCATTTTGTCTCAAACTTGAATTGGTTTCTGTCATAGAATTCATCACAAATTCCAGTTATTTTATTCATCTGCCTGCTCATTTGCTCGACTATTTTCTCTCATGATACAATTTAATCTATGAGAGCAAGAACTTTTTCAATTCTCACCACAGTGGCCCAGCACACAATAGACCTCCAATAAGGATACTTTGTTTGCATAAATTAAAATTGATTACATGAAAGAGAGGTAAACTGAAACAATAAATAGATAGATGACCTTGCCTGAAAAAAACATGGGCTTCTGAATTCTTCCTACCAGTGCACTTTTGAAACAGGAGTGTGCCACAGTGACCAAGAGGAGGAGTTGCAAGAGTAGGGCCTGAAGAAATTTGCTCCCACAGATGGGAGCTTACCCTACCCTATGAAACTGTGAGGATCAAATTTTAGATTTATTATGTCTGACTTCAATGTACTCTGATTTAGGAAGAAGATGGTTGAGGCTATTGTTTTTGCTTTAGCAAAATCCATGAGGAAGAAAAATCAGCCCTGCAGATCAAATACCAAGATCAAGATATTATTTGTTAGCATCCCTTCCAAGCAGTAAGTGACCAGGTTCAGGATAGACCCTCCCAATGAGTCAAACTCTGGCACTTATAAACTAATGCTCTTATAGGTATTTTTCTAGGGATTTTAAATGACAAGAATTTCCATACTAGAGGTATTTTTCTTAATATCCCAAAGCATAATATATGGGCAGAATTTTTAAAAATTAACGTATATTTTATTAAGCAAAAGGTGTTGAATCTGTTGAATAAGTGTGTGTGTCTGTATGTGATGTTGTATCAGTGTACACATATGTATGTATGCATAATTTTGTTTTGATTTATGTGTATAATCCTACATAATAAAGAGGTAATATGCAAATTAACCCTCACGCCTTTACAAGATGGCTGCCTATGACCAGGCTGACAGGGGGATTAGTTGACAAGGCCAGCAGGGGGGCAGTGAGGGATAACTAAACGAGTTTGTGGGGGGAAGTTTAGGGGTCACCAGGCTGGCAGGGGGGCAGTTAGGAGAGACCAGGCTGGCAGGGAGATTAGTGAAAGATGACCAAATGACTGAATAAGCAGGCTGCATAGGGTGACCAGACTGGTGGAGGTGGCGGGGGGGGCGGACTGTGAGGGGTAACCAGGCTGGCGGGGTG
>NW_006283639.1:1057218-1090344 GCF_000327345.1 Myotis davidii
GGGGTAGCAGTTAGGGGCAATCAGGCCAGAACACAGAGGCAGTGAGGGGTAACCAGGCTGGCAGCGGGGGGCAGTTAGGGGCAACCTGGCTGGCAGGGTGGCAGTTAGGGGCAATCAGGCCAGCACACAGAGGCAGTGAGGGGTGATCAGGCCAGCAGCGGGGGCAGTTAGGGGTTTTCAGGCATGCATGCAGGTGAGCAATTAGGAGCCAGTGTTCCAAGATTGTGAGAGGGATGTCTGACTGCCGGGGCCCCATCCCCCAAGGGGTCCCAGATTGGAGAGAGTGCAGGCTAGGCTGAGGGGACCCCCCCATGCATGAATTTCATGCACTGAGTCTCTAGTCTTATATAATAAAAAGCTAACATGCAAATAGACTGAACTGTGGAATAACCAGAACAACTGAACAACTGGATGCTATGACATGCACTGACCACCAGGGGGTGTGTGCAGAACACGGCAGGCGTTGGCCATGGCAGGATTGTGGAGCAGATGAATGGCGGCTCCAGACCAAGGGGGGCGCCAGTTGCTATCACTGGGGTAAGCCTCTGGTGGTTACTCAAAATTCTTTGCTCCCGCACGCAGTGGTCTCACCCAGCACTCGCATCCACTGTCAGTGCTGGCCCTGCCTGCACCCTTAGCCAGAGCCACCTCTCGCACCCATTGCTGGTGCCCGGCGCTGATCCCAATCACTCAGTGCCATCAGCAGGTATGAGCGGTGGCTGCTGGCCCAATCACCCCTGAAGGCTTCTCCACCTCCCCCTGCTCCTGAGGGGCAATTGGGGCAGCAGCTGCTGCTCACACCCACTGACTCTGCTGGCCCCAATTGCTCTGCGCCATCAGTGGATGCAAATGGGGCTGGTGCCATCAGTGCATGAGAGCAGCAGTGGCAGAAGTGGGGTTGCCGGCAGACAGGGGACTGTGGCCCAGAGAAGGAGAGGCTGGTTAGGGACTTAGAGGATGGGTTGAGACCTGCCTCTGTGCCTACCACAGCCTCGCAGCCCAGGGTTCCTTTCAAGGTGCATGAATTTGTGCACTGGGCCTTCTCTAGATATACAGTGTGTGTGTGTGTGTGTGTGTGTGTGTGTGTGTGTGTATAAAAATTGTGGGTGCATATGTCTTTGTAAACACATGTTTGGGAGGTTGTCAAGTAGATATCTAGAAGAGGAATTGCTGGGTCATATGGTACTCTATTCTTAATTTTTTGAAGAGCCTCCAGACTGTTTTCCATGGTGGCTGTACCATTTTTCATTCCCACCAGCGGTGAATGAAGGTTCCTTTTTCTACACAACCTCTTCAACACTTATTATTACTTGCCTTATTGATAATAGTCATTCTCACAGGTGTGAGATGGCATTTCATTGTAACTATCCTATTTTTTTCCTGGTTAACTGCTAACTTAGGTTTCATGTCCTAACATGAACACTACAATGCATTCAGTTGAATAAAATCTGATATATAGATTCATGTACATATGTTTGATATGGAAAACCTTATGATTAAATCTCTTCAGTCTTGGAGCATTCTTGGTGGCTTCAGAACACTGTATTCCTCAGTCGTGGTGAATAACTGAGAATATAATTTTGCTGTTTGCTAGCTTGCAATTCTTTCCAACATGCCCTGTTATTTCTCACAGAGGATGAGGCAAATAAAACAAGGAAAATAGGATAAAAATATTTTACAAGAATAACATTAATTAATCAATTATAATAATAAGTGGTTGCAGAACACCACTAGGTCATCCTGTCAGCCCCTGAGGGCCACTGTAGAATTGTCATTGAAATCTCCTTTCTGATTCTTTATCAAAAATAGTTCTAAAAGTATCAAATAGAAGAGTATTTCTTCTGACAAATTCATGCTTAGTGCTGAGAATAAATCCCATTAACATTCATTGCAGCAGAACGTTCATGGTTATCATGGCCAGAGATCATTTGAAAATGTTTTTATATGACTGCTAATAAAGAAATCCATCGTTCTAAAGGCAGTTATTAGTTGGATAAAAATTCCACGTTTTGAAATCACTAGGGTTGATAGAATGCATCTTTTGTTTGTTTATTCATTTATTTAAGGATATATTTCAGACACTGAAGGCTTCACTTTACCAGAGCTTTTAGAAAAAGCATTAACGATATATATCAAATTAAAAAACAAAAACACAAAATATACAAAATTGAAAATCTGTAGGCAAAACCAGAAGACTCTAAAAGCCAAATGAGGTCATAGTAAAAAAAAAAAAAAAAAAAAAAAAGGTGGGGGGGAAGCCTAATGCTCTAAAAAAAAATGGATTTCTGAATTAGTCTTCACTTAGAGCATGTAGATATAATGATACTAGACAGAAGCCTCTTTTTTGGCTCAGAAAGGAAACTCTTATGTTGTATGACTTTGTGTTCCCAGAATGTGAGTCTATCTCATCTTTCCATTTTCACACCATTAAGTATGATATGGTTCCTGAGTAGTATTATGATTCACTTGTCAACCTCACCGCTTTTCTTCTTCTAAAAATTCCCTTTCTACTATATGTCATATTTTACTTGAAGTTTAAGATGTGATAATTTCATGTTAATTTCAAGTACGTCTCATCTTAATATAACTACTGTAATTTTGCTGATTTTTAAAAATCACAATTTCCATATTCATCTGAATTTTTAATGGAATGTATATTTTAATTAGTATAAGTGATCACTCAAGAGTAGTATCTGAATAAAATGATTGTGTGTAGTTTATCATATCACAAAGTTACATAGGTGGCCATAGACTAAAATAGCCATAGATGATACCATTATATTAGCTATAAAATAATATTGAAATAAAATTATCAATATTAAATTATACTACTTAATATTCAATATTATTTAATATTGAAAAATCAGTTTAAAAAAGTCAACATTTCATTTCAGATTTTTGCAATACATTGGCAATAATGTAGGCACAATGTTGCAGATGAAGCAGGGCAGGGAACTATGAGACTGTGGTGCAGTTACTCTTTATACCGATGGTAGGGTAGGATGTGTGCCTGTGTGGCTTATGCCCAAATTAATGACATGCCAGGCAGGTTACCCAAGGCCATGAGCCTTTTTGCCTTGGAGCATGTCCTTCCATATGGGACATATCAGCAATAAAATTATAGGCTTGCTTGCTAGAGGAACTAAGGTGATGGGGGAAGGGGGAAAATTTCCCACTTTTCCCTCTTAGTTCTCTGGCTGGTCTAATAATTAAAATGACATTAGAAAGATTAACAGGAGAAGATAACCAAATTTAAGTATGTATGTACATATGGGGGCTCCAAAAGAATGTGGGGCTGGAGGACAGATAGGGCAGTTAAGGTTGACTTGCCACATTGAGCTAAGGAGAAAGGAGGGTCCCACTTTGGGACTTCAAAAGGCAAGAGGGCAATTTACATTAAGAGAGAAAGCAAGCGTTTGTTCAACAAACACTTCCTGGGCCATCTTTAACAACAGGACACGGAGAAGCCTTGGATCAAAAGGGTTTTGCTAGTTTCCTTCCACTCTAGTTACATTTAACTAGAGGCCTGGTGCATGAATTCGTGCATGGGTGGGGTCCCTTGGCCTGGCAGGTAATTAAGGCCTACTGGGGGGCTGGCTGGCCAGGGGGAGGGACTGTGGGAGGTTGGCTGGCTGGGGGGAGGGACTGTGGGAGGTTGGCTATGGGAGTGCACTGACCTCCAAGGGGAAGCCCCTGTATTGAGTGTCTGCCCTCTAGTAGTCAGGGCACATCATAGCGACTGGTGGACCGGTCATTCCAGTCTTTCTGGTTGTTCGGTCATAACAGTCACTTAGGCTTTTATATATATAGACTAGAGGCCGGGTGCATGAAATTTGTGCACGGGGGTGGGGGGATCACTTAGACCCGCCCTCACCCTCTGCAATTTGGGACCCCTACACCTTTTTCTTATCTAGCTAACCTCTTCACATTTAAAAAAAGTAACTGAAATACTACCTACTCTAGGAAATCCTCTTTGAACAAATCTCTTTACAATCTGTATTAAGTATTTTCATAGTATATCATTCTTTTTCTTTAGCAGCAACTTAGAGTGGATGCAATGAGCTTCTCATTCTTGCACCTGAATTTTTTCTTCTTGCTCTTATAATAGCAAAGCTTATCCAGTTTACATTTGCCCTTCAAGGGCTTATATTTGGTTCAGTTTCTAGTTGGCTCCCTGCTTTTTTTTTTAAGCAATAAATTTGGGTTGTGATAGTAAATCTCACTTGTAATCAAGACTGTAGGTCTCTCTATCTGAATATTTCTATAATGCCCATCACTTTAGCATCCCAGAGATTGTGTTCATTTATAGAAAATAACAATAAATGTCACCTGATCATTTGATCTTCTAGTAATATTTTATAGCAAGATGTATTTTTCTAGTAATTTAACTATTACACTGAGACGTGCAGAAATGAATCACATTGAACAATAAAGAATGACTCAAATATCAAAGCATAGTACACTTAGGGCCTCCCTTGTCCTGTGCCTCAGATATCATAGAATATTACACAGTTCACATGGAACTCAGTTTCCTTTAAAATAGGAAGGGATCCCATACCAATGAAGCAGCTACTGCCACACATTTTTTTTTTATTTAATTCAAAGCACATACTCTGTACTAATTGTTGGAAAATCATCCTAGCAATTGCCTGTTTCTCTCTGTATTGGTGCCTCACATTCTGATGTCATTACTGCGCTTTTATCATCCACTCGCTCCAATAAGATTATGAATCATTTAAGGGCAGAGATCATCACTTGAGCTTGTGTGTTCCCTGTCATGGTGCCTAGATAAATACTCAAATGCCATCCAGTCCAAATGACTGTTATAAGAGAGGCCCACCATTGCTGGAGACCTCTGATTTTTGTTTAAGGGGCCTCACTTTTTTTGCGCCTTTACAAAGGGGTGAGTAGTGGCTGAGGGAATTTGAGGAAACCCAGACAGAATTCTCCTCCAAAAGATTTTGCTAAGCTGGCACCCAGGACCACTGGGAATTTGTCCAATTAAAAGCTGGACACACAGCAATTACAAAGGCACTGGTCTCCTACTGCTAATGCCTAAGGATCAAACCCTAGCCTGCAGGAACTCACCCCCACAGTCAGGACCAGGTGCTGGGTAGACCTGGGCTGGTGTTCCTAACTCTAGGGAGAGGGAGAATTCCCGTGGCTGCAAGCTAGGGGCCCTGGACCCTGCGCCACCCACCTGAACAGGTCCATAGCGCAGGCTGGTCAGCAGAGCGGCTTCTTCACCTGGGATAGAAAGGAGGCGTGGCCTGCCCCCCCAAGTGCCTCCCCCGCCCAAGCAATCACAGGGAGGCCTGGCCTGTTCTGTTTGCCCCCTGAGCGATCACGGGGAGGCCTGTTCGCTCCGCAATCAATAACAGGGAGGCCTGGCCTTGCCTGTTCACCCCATGATGGGCGCTGAGCTGGGGTCAAGGACCCTGGCACAGTTTGGTGTGGGCCACGTGCGAGCAACCATGGGGTGGGAACATCCGCTTGGCGCCTGTGCCCATAGGCCCGGAGTGGCTGGGGGCGTTCTGAGAACCCAGCTGCTCCAGGCCTATGCGGGAGCCTACAGGCTAGGGGCGGCCTGGGTCTTGAGGATGTTCCCTGGACCCAGGACACTGGGCGCCTGTGTATGCAAATTAACCCACCATCTTTGTCAGGTTAATTTGCATACTCCCCTGATTTGCTGGTGAGCATAGCAGAGGGATGGTCAATTTACATGTTTCTCTTTCATTATATAGAATGATAGCTATCTGTGGGTATATCTCCCTTCCTGCAGTAAATCCTCTATCTAAATTATTTTTAGGAAGTTAGGGGGAAGGTGAAAGGTTTTTCTGAACCTTTTTTTTCTTTTAATCCCCACCCGAGGATATTTTTCCATTAATTTTTAAAGACAGTAGAAGAGAGAGGGAAAGGCAGAGAGAAATATCCATGTGAGAGAAACACTGGTACATCAATTGATTGCCTCCTGCATGTGTCCCGACCATGGCCCAGGCTGGGGAGGAACTTGCAACTGAGGTATGTGCCTTTGACCCATATTGAACCCAGGATCCTTCAGTCCACAGGCCAACACTCTAGCCACTGAGCCTAACCAGCTAGAGCTTTGCTGAGTCTTTTGTTTCTTAAAATTAATCATCTTAAAATATTCAATACCCCAAAAGGCACATTCTGGGGTACAAAACTCTGCCTCCCCTCAGTGGCATTGGGAAGCTGCTACCGGTCACATACATTCATAGCAATGGCCTAAAATAGCTTTACTTATAAGTGCTCAAAAATATTTCCCAAAACTACTGAGCAAGGAGGTACACAAATGGTTTTGAAAATTTAGTAACTATGTGTACAAATACACATACATATTGTTTCTTTAAATTTGAATAGTTGCAAATGTAATTGTACCTCATTTTGTGGAGCATAAAATTTATACAACGCTTTGAACTCTCAGAGAAAAACAATTCAAAATTATTGTATTGTATAATTAGATATGAAAGAATATTCATATAGAATATGAGAATTCACAATGATTTACACATTTTCAAAAACTATTATTTCAAATATCAAAATATCCAGAAAAACTACCTATTTTCATTAATTCACTGCCTTATACTCATCTATACCTTTTTTGATCCCAGTGTTGTCGGCAGCATACTTTTTGATCCTGTCATTCTATTTTTTTAATACTTTCAACAGAGAAAACAAAGACAGTCAACATAGTTGGTTGAAACTTATTTTCTGTTATTTTGGTTGAGGTATATAATACATGTGACTTTACAAAGATATATACTATTTATAGTACTGTACAGGCTTTATCTTACCTACCCCAGAATTCTAAAATTTATATTTTGTGTGATCTCCTTCCTCCACAATTGAAGATGCTATGGTATATTTCTAATTGTAAAAACTGCATTGTCAAGCATATTCCTGAGAGGTAGAATAGTGTTTAAATTAGGCATGAATACAATCTTCTACTAATAATTATATACATCTAATGACTAAGAAGAATTTTCCTCGGACTGGCTTCTGGCTCTCAGTTTCTCAGATCTGTTGCCTCTCAATTATCCACATACGTTGAGCGCCATGTGTTAGTGGACATGCTCAAATCACAAAATGACTTCTGGCCAATAGTGGTGAGTTGTCACAGTGACTGGGAAGACTACACATGGATGCCATTTTTACCCTAGAATAGCTGGCAGGAATAGCTCTACACAAAGTGTGTTTGAATTGTGTACATTTATGAAACTAAACCCAAACTAAATCTATCACCAACTCAGTTTTTCCTTTGGGTCATAAAATTCCCAAGGCCACTTTAAAATCATATATAGAAAGGATGGGATGGAGGGCAAGTCTAGCTGAACTGTGGCCTTAATGGATTGTAGTTAAGGTAATTTGGTTTTGAAAATGTAGTAACTACATATGGCCTCATACACATGTTGTGAGAGTGTCTTGCAGGCTTGGAAAAAGCTTGTGCAAATAAAGGACCCTGAACTTAGCTTCATTATCTCCAAAGTAAACTCTGCCTCTAATTGCAAAGTTATAGTTTTTAGCATATCGCATATGACACTTTTAATAGAAATTTACCATCTCTTTAAAATGTATCATGATGACTCAATACTACCACCATTTATTTTATAGTATACTAGAGGCCCAGCGCATGAAATTCGTGTGTGGGTACAGTCCCTAGGCCTGGCCTGAGATCAGGGCCATCTTCCCTGGCTGCCTGCAGTTGGCCCTGTCCCCCATCACCACCCGCCCTGTTCGCCACTGGGCGATTGGAGCCTGACAGCCGGGGTAAGGAACCAAGAGATCAGCTGTTCCCGCCCACTCATCAGCCCTGCCCCCGCCACAAGTTGCCCTCTGTGTGTGGGGTGACTGGTGGGGTGGGGGCTTTGGAATGGCACCACTTACATCCCCTGCCACTCACCCTCTGTTCCCCATTCTCCTTCAGGCAATCAGAGCCTGCCAACCAGGAAAGGGACAGAGAGGTGGTCAGTGCGCCTCACACTGACTGGTCGAGTGGTCGTTCTTGTTGTTCTGCTGTTAGGGTCAATTTGCATATTACCCTTTTATTATATAGGATGAACAAGCTCTTCTTAAGAGGACTGACAGCTGTCAGTCTGTTCTCTGTATCTATGAGTCGTTTCTATTTTCTTTATTTTGTTCATTAGATTCCACATATAAGTGAAATCATACAGCGCTTGTCTTCCCCAACTAGGTTATTAGCTTAGTTTATTTCACTTAGCATAATTCCAGGTCCATCTATGCTGTCACAAAAGATAAGATTTCCTTCTTTTTTTCGTTTTGTTTTTTTTTTTTTCAGCTAAGTGGTATTCCATTGTGTAAATGTACCCCAGTTTTTTATCCACTCATCAACTGATGGGCATTTGGGGACCTTCCAAATCTTAGCCATGAACATAGGGATGAATATATATTTTTTGAATTAGTGTTTTGAGTTTCTTCAGATAGATTCTCAGAAGTGGAATCTCAACTGTGAAGTGAAAAGAACAATTAAATGATTTTATATCACTCTGCTATAACATATGACTTTCAGAGAGAATGAGGCAGTATTTTCAAGATCTTAAAATTATTCTCTACATTTTTCTTAGCAATTTTAATTCAAGTAAAAGGAAATATCCTTATCTCATAACATAAATATATCACTGAAAGGCAGTGTCATTCACAAAAATAAATAAAAACACAGTTGAATAGTCAGTCATTTGTTTCATAATTTAAATGACCTTATTTTAAGGGAAAATCAGATGTATATTATAACCATGTTTATAATTTTGTACTTGGACTGTCCATGATAAATCATGATGCATGAGTGCCTTATCTGCTATGGTAAATTTTTAGGAGACAGTGTAACAAAGGGGAAACAATTCATGAGACTAAAGAAAATTCTAAATCTATATTCCTGTTTTTGCAAGGTGTTTACATGGATTATGAAAAGAAAAATCTATAGCCATAGTGATTGAGTTCAGGTTATTTTCACCATATTCACTTATACAATTAGTTTAGCAAATGAAAATTCCCTGGTCCTTCCTAGTCTCAAGGTTTACCTCAAGGCTTGCTCCCATTTGTGGTCTGCCCTTCAAATCTACCTCGCAAGCTGCTTCCTGCCCTTGTTACAGGGTGGGGTTCCCAGACAAAACCTACAGCAGCCTGCCAGGGCCCCATTCATGAAATAGTACTAACTCCACAGATTCGTTTGAGCCATTTTACAGCTTTGGAAAGTCTATACCATAAAGAATGCTCCCTTTCGTTCCAAAGCCATTTTGCATTTTATTTGTGCCTCCAAGGAGGAGCAGTCCAAACTGATTAGAATTCTCAGACACTGTGCATAATGAAAAATTAATTGCATCAATCTTTTCACTGTAGTGGTCTTAACAACTCATTTTCAACTGGTCATTTTGTCACCTGCTTACCAGGGCCCAGGCAGCTGAGGCAAGCATCGCTCTGACATTTATAGAATACCAATGAAGCCGAGGTCACCGGCACATCAGGCAAGCGAGGGCTGAGAATCCGGAAAGAGATGTAAGCTGCTTGGATGAGCTAGAACTATTATGTGACAGTGGAGGGCAAATGCATGCTATGACAGCCCATCTAGGCATGGCTTGAATTAGCAAAATAGAAAGGAAAGGAGAAAGTCTAAATCACCCACAGGAAAGGTTAGAGGAGTGCTACCTCGTTGGAGATTGCGCATTATGTTCTGCTGACAGCGGTGATAAATCAACAATTGCATTCTAGCATCAGTGCAGGCGATTTGATAGGGTAGGTGGCAACAGTGGTCCAATGCATATACATCAAAGTGGGCTTTGGTGTTTGAAACAGGGCTGTAATTCACTACACTTTGTAAAATGCACATTTCAGTTATTTTTTTTGACAATACTCTTCATGTCCTTATTGACAAAGTTACACATCAAATCCCTCCTCAATACATAAAGTTTTATACCTTAAGCAGACTCTTACACCCACAGGCTCTCAATAATTTTCCAACAAATTTCTTATATTTTTCTAGGCCTTTATACCAAAACAAATACGGTGTTTTCTGGATTTTCTTGGTTTAAACATCCAAATAAACACATAGCAAACACATAAGCAAATTCAAGGCAGTATCCGAGTCAGATTAATTTCAGATGTTCACTAAGGGTTCCATAGGACCTTGCTATTCAAAGTGTAGTTCACGGATCAATCACTCAGTAAATGCAAATAATCCAAGGTATGCTTTATTTACACAATCATCTTCATTACTTTACTTTTGAAATATAACTGATAGTGATTAGAATGACTCCAGCATTCCTTGCACTTTTTTACAGTGATGAGGAATACAATATTCATCATGCTATAGAAATGCACTCATACTTTCATAGCCAGAAGTCAGGATTTTACTCACATATTATTTATTGATAGTTTTACCAGAAATGTATACCGCTATTAGAGTCAAGAGAGATTTATATTCTTGAACAATTTTATTTGCATGCTAACAATAAAATTTTCAAAAAAGTAAAATATGATACTCCTAACAATAAAGAACTTATTTAGCTCATAATCAAGAAAGAAAGCATAAGAATTCAAAACAAGTTCAAAGGACAGTCTGTAGCACAGATGTGTAAAGGCAACTAATAATACTGATAGAAATTTGTTAATAGATAAAAAATTGACTCATAGCCTAAAGGGCAATAAATATAATATTTGAAATAATCCTTTTATAGGGATAAAATAAATTGCACCTTTCCAGGACAAAATTTATTTATATTTTTATATAAAAGTATATTTTGCAATACTATTTGGCAACTTATAGTACAGAATAGCCCATTAGAAGATAATCAAGCAAGCATATACCTACAGTATTAGATAATTCTAGAGAGCTTGCTAAACAGTCCCCAGCAATCTCATTTGCCTATTTCAAAGTCTTCCATAATGCAAATACTTTGCATTTTTAGGAAATATATAAAAAAGCATTTATTATTTTTTCCTAAGAATTAAATTTCATGACAACTCTGATTCAAAAATTATATGGAATGTAATTAAAGTTGCAAAATAACCTTTTAAACAGTACATGCTTTAGATGAGGCTCTCTCTGACATGTGTACATTTTAATATCTAAATGTGCTTCAATCCTTGAGAATTTGCCTATTCAGAGTGAGTGTTCCATTGGAGAGAGTGCTCCACAAGGATGCTAAATGTGTATAAGTACGGGATTTCTATCACAACTTAATATGCATTTACCTAGTTGTGATATGCCTGTAGGTGTTCCAATTTTTTTTTTAGAAAAATCTTCCGACTATCCATTTGTAAAAGATAAATTATGCTAATATTATTTATTTTACGAGGTTGCAAATACAGTTTTTTACTCTAATTATAACCCTTTCCCATTCTTTTTAGACACAAAATGAAATAGTAACACATACCACCAAGTAGAAAAAAACCCATCACTTATATTGGTTAACAGCTCAAGTCATTCGTTTTTGGATTTTGTTGTTGTTTTTTAGGGGCAACAGGGTAGAAACAAGTGGTTCCTTCCTTTTCCTTCTCACTGCGAAGCCTGCTAGAAGACTGTGCACAGGCATGTCCTCAGCCTTCTGACTGCCCTCTCTCCGAGTGAATGAAGCAGGGTCAAGTAAGAATAAGTAGGGTTTTTTGTTTGCTGTTTCCTGTGCACCAGGTCACATTATGCAGGAGAAATCATACACAATGGCATTGCGATTCCTCCTTCACTTCCCTGAAGTCCAAGTCTCTGAGTTTTTACCCTTTTTAATGAAGCAAAACAGAGGGTCTGCTTGGAAAGCTGGAGAGTGAGGGACATTCTCTTCTGTTTCAAAGGAGGCAACAGCGACTGAATAGAGAGAAAAAGAGCCTTGTCTCAAAAAATTCAAGATGGCGTGACTGTGAAGCACTGTAACCTATCTGCATAAAATGACAATCTGCATTGGTAGCATAGGTAAATCCCTTTACCTATCCAAGCCTCAAACACTTCATTAGAATGAACAATGAAGACAAGGGCTCTGGGAACTAGATGAAGGCTTTTTTAGGTATTTGAGCATGAGTCTCTTCTACATTTCCTTTCTTTCTTTCCTTCTTTCTTTCTTTCTTTCTTTTCTTTCTTTCTTTCTTTCTTTCTTTCTTTCTTTCTTTCTTTCTTTCTTTCTTTCTTTCTTTCTTTCTTTCTTTCTTTCTTCTCCTTCCTTCCTTGCTTCCTTCCGTCCTTCCTTCCTTCCTTCCTTCCTTCCTTCCTTCCTTCCTTCCTTCCTTTTTCTTTCATTCAAATTCTTAGTAGCATAATACATGGGGTAGAACATGGAGTTTTGTCTTAAAAAAAAAAAACAGAAGGGGTGGGATTCAGAGTACAAGTGGAGAAATTACCTTTAGACAGAAAGCAACACTTTTTTTTTTTTTTTGTAATTGGAAACCAGGTGAGAGTTGATGATGCATGTATATTTGTAAATTTGCTAACAAAAAGCCTAGGGAATTTATTCGCACTTGATAGTTTGTATTTTTTTTTTCTGGGAAGTGGGAGACATTGTTCTTGCTTAAGCCAAAAGGTAGCCCAGCTAGTGTGGCTCAGTGGTTGAGTGTGGACTTATAAACCAGAAGGTCAGGGCACATGCCCAAGTTGTGGACTCAATCCCAAGTGGGGGCATACAGAAGGCAACCTATCATTGATTCTCTCTCATCATTGATGTTTTTATCTCTTTCTCTCCCCTCCTCTCTCTGATGTCAATAAAAGAACAAACATATTAAACCAAAATATAAAATAGTGTATGAGTAAAAGGAACTAGCTACAGCATCCCTGCCTCCTCCAGCTTTGTTAATAGGCTGTGACTATGCAAGTTGTACTTCACATCAGTACAAGTCTCCTCACACCTTCAAATGTGCATCTTCCAAAGACAACCCGTTGAGCTGTCAGGAGACAAGAAAGTCTCAGTATACATGAAAACATTTAGACAGCCATTCTTACAGGCATTTGAAAAGAGATCTGATTTTATACTCAACCAGTAACCTTCTACATTTCCTCCTTTATTTCGTGATCACTCCAGCCGCTCCAATGCCGAGTACACATGTAAATTAAAACAAAACATAATAAAAGGGCAAAAACTTCTTTGCCAGATAATTTGGCAGGAGAGGAACAAAATTGATGTTTAATTTAATTTTTCCCTTTCTCCTTTCATTTATAAATAATCAGTAACTTGACAGGGGAAAAAAGCTTTTCAAATATGACATATGCTATTCCACATCAAATGTTGAAATGTCAACCATAGCCAAAATCTCAAGTTTTAGGAATGTGAGGATCTTAAACATGTCTCTCTAATGATTCAACTGTACCTTTCCTCTCTGCTCTCTGTTACAACTGTTGTTCCCACTCTTTCTTAAGAATCATTGTTCTAAATCTAAAATATATTTTGAAGGTCACTTGAGTTAATGCACTATGGTCTTATTAAACTGTTTAAAGGACACAGGCATGTCCAGATCTTTTATTGTGCTGGAGTTACTGTTTTTGAAGACATATATTAAGTTCTTAAGAAATTTCATGAAGATCTCGGTAATGTTTATGCCCTATTCACTATACTTATGCAGTTTGCCAGAACACACATTTACACAATATACGCTAATGGTTGCAGTTAAACCATAAAGACTATTGAGTAATAAGCCCACCTTCTAAGTGTGTTTCACACACTGCCTAACTATAGAAACCTTTGGTAAAACACAAATGTGTCTGATTGCACAAATTATGGATTGTGTGAAACCTACCACTTTAAAGCTGCTCGCATGGTTGTTCTCAATACTCTAAAAACAAAATAGTTCTGCCTTCATTCTCCTCGGTGTTTTAAATATAGTTTGAATAGTATGTTTAATTCTAAACATCACATTTTAAGAACACTGTAGAAAGTAAGTGCCCAGCTGATGGTGATTAGGATGGTGAATGTTCTAAAGCCACATTATTGAAAAATAATTAAAGAAATTGTGGCCATATGCCTTTAGAAGAGAAAAGTTGGATTCTGTCATGTGACAGGAAGTGGGCACATTGCACAGCTGCAGAGGCAGAAATGTAATCATGGATGAAAATCAAACAGAACTGATTTTTTTAAAGCCTTGGCCTAATGGAAGCTGTACCTCAAGTTGAAATATCCAGAGATAAATTGAGTTAGTGTTGCCACTGTCAGTGACCAAGCAGAGGTGATGGTGAATCTTGTTTTGCTTTTGCTTACCTAATTATTAACTGTACTCTAGACTTATCATAGGCATTCTCTTTTCCAAAAAGTATTGCCTGGTGTCCCACTCTGGATGGGTCCTTCTCCTAAGTACTTAATTGTAATGCTCTTTGTTATACTTACTAGGGGCCTGGTGCATGAAAATTCATGCACTGGAGGGGGGGCCCTCAGCTGAGCTTGCCCCCTCTCACAGTCTGGGAACCCTCAGGGGTGGGAGGTGACCCGGTGATCAGGGGAAGACAATGCCCCATCACACCTCTGGTGCTGCCACTGCCAGCAGCGCAAACCTCGGCCGTCCCTGGTTACCTGAGCCTCGGGTGGCCCTGGGCAGCTGGGTAGCTGACATCTGAGGCTTGCCTGCATCTTGGGCCAGCCCTGGGTGGCTGGGGGGCTAAAGGGACTGGGTGCTGCCATCTTGTGGCTGTGGGGGCCACCATCTTTGAGGGTGGGATAGTCAATTAGCATATTCTCTCCTTATTGGTTGTGGCACCACCATCTTTGCAATGGCATGAGGGTCAATTAACATATTCCCTTTCTATTAGAGAGGATTATATTCCCTGTTTATTTGAATGCTGCCAGCCCACAGTTCTTTAATCCTAGCATCTACCATAGTGGTAGATCTGAAGGAACTTCCACTGAAAGGACTCCTACATGGTGATCTCTAAGAGCACATCCAATAATTATTGAGGACCTGCAGTGAGCCCCCTGACGTGTCAGCTGGGAACAGATTCTTCTCTTTGGGATCCCATAAAGGACATGATGATCAATGGTACATTCACAGATCTTGATCTTGCCAGTTCGGCCCACACAGTACCATCTGCTACTGATGACTCTGTTAAAGGGATTATCCCACATAACAAGAGAAAGGAGTTTTTGTCTCCATAAACCAATTTCTATAAACTTAGCAAAGTGATTGATTTTTGAAATGCACCAGGTAAATAGTGATTTGCTTTCAAATGTCTGTGCTTATTCTGAACAGCCTTTTGAAGTATGCCTATCTCTCTGGATAACACTAGCCTTGTTCTGTGGATAACACAAGCCTTTCCTTTCCTAGGAATCACAATCCTGACATTTATTTATTTCCTATGTAATAAAAGCCGAATATGCTAAGTGTCCCATCATCTGTTCAACCAATCAAAGCATAATATGCTAAAGATATGCTAATGATATTCTAAGGCTGCTCAACTGCTCTCTATAACAAGCACTGATCACCAGGGAGAAGACAGTCAACCGGTTGACCAGTCACTATGACGTGCACTGACCACTAGGAGGAAGACCCTCTGACTGGTAGATTAGCTTGCTGCTGGGGTCCAGCTGATCAGGACTGAGCGAGACAGGCCGGACACACACTGGAGCCCTCCCGTGGTCCCTTCCCGGCTAGCCAACATCCAGCATCCCTCCCCAGCTCCAATCATGTACTGGTGGGGTCCCTCGGCCTGGTCTGCACCCTTTCGCAATCCAGGACCCCTCATAGGATGTGAGAGAGCCAGTTTTGGCCTGATTCTGCAGGCCAGGAAGAAGGACCCCACTGGTGCACAAATTTGTGCACCAGGCCTCTAGTATGTATATATTTTAATTTATCATTACTGTTGAAAGTATTACAGATGTCCCCTCCTTTTCTCCCATTGACTCCCTCCACCTCACTTCCCCCCACCCCCCTCTCAAGGCCTTCACCACACTATTGTGTGTCCATGGGTTATGCATATACACATACAAGTTCTTTGGTTATTATTTCTGCCCCTCTTCCCTTCCCTCTGAAATATATCAATCCATTTCATGCTTCAATGTCTCTGCTTTTATTGGAGCTGCTAACTTGGAGGTTCAGTAGACACCAAAATAAACTCTTAAAACTATTCTTCACTTGGTTTTTCCATTTTAGTAAAATCCACCACTCTTAGAAGTCTTTCTTGATTCTTTGCTTGCCTTCTATATCTTGCATTTGATCTTTAGCAGCTTCTGTCACCAGCATCTCCACAGGTTATGGATTAATCCTCTTTTGCTCTTTGCATTTGCCATTGCAGACCAAGTCATCATGATCTCTCGCTTGTTTTACCTAAATAGCCTCAGACTGAATGTGAATTCTTACATACCATTTATCCCATTTTCTAGTCAGCTAAAAATTAATGCTCTTGTTTCTAAATTGATTCAGTGGGCATATATAGTACCTAGATTTTGGGTTCAGTCATCATTCTGGCCAGGTACAGGAGGCAACCGATTGATGTTTCTCTCTCATATCAATGCTTCTCTCTTTCTCCTTTCTTTTCTCTCTAAAATCAATTTTTAAAACCTTAAACAAGCAAGCAAGCAAACAAAAAACACACCAGCACATCTGACCACTGAAATGAGACAAAGGAAAGTTTCTTGGAGTGCTCTCATGAGGAGCCACCTCTATGGGTCCACTGCCAAGCATCTGGTGGAGGACCCAGGACCAGTGTTGGTCAATAGTTAGAAAGAAGAGATGTGAATAAAAACACACATGTATATAAATTTGTGGAGAACTGAGAGACAAGATAGAACTTGCTGGTAACTGTTATATTTATATGTCACCCCACACTTAACTATGCCAACCTTTTGAAATTAGTAGCTCCTGCTCATATACACCTTCTAAAACTCACCAAAATTTTCATTTTGGTCAACTCTAAAATTATTAATTTGACAAAATTCCAAAAAGTATTATCAACTGTAATAATCTTGGCTTTCACAAACACTGCTTTTACCCATAGTTAATGTTTAAACAAGGACAATAGCAAAATTATACTTCCATGTAAGACAAAGTAAGCAGCTCTCTTACAACTGAAAGCATACAAACCCTTTACCCAAAACATGATTGAACAGTTTTATATTACATTTTATACATCTTTGAGTGATGGTTCGTTTTTCTTCTAGTTGAGTGGCATTCCCTATGTAATTTAAATATTGAGCTATCATATGTTAGACGGTGGAACAAGATATGAAGAGGTAGATAGTAGAGGAAAAGAAAACACAATTGGTGAACATTAAAATAAGGAAGAGATCCTGATATGTTCTGAATTTCTCATTCCTCTAGCTGTTCACTTGGTCAGAGGAAAAGTGATATTTATAATTTCTTCCAATATCTCTCCCATATTACCAAATCTCTCAGCAAGTACCTTATTTCATCACAGTAGCTTGCCTGGTGAAAGCTACCATCATTCCTGAAGGGTCTGTACCATTTTCAATCTTGACTGTTTTGAGATTTTGAGTGATCAGTTACCTTTTATTACCTAAGTGGTTATATTAAGAAGCATTTAGACCAATGTAAGATAAATCTGTTTTAAAACTTTAATAATTTTTCTGACCTCCACAAGCATCTATCTAGTTGGTGGACCACGATGGTGTTCTGGGTCATCCAGAATTAAGAATCACAGTGTCCAGTAACATCTTCAAAGCCTGGTTAGTTTTACTTCTGTAATGCAGACTTAATCCTGGTAAATGACCACAGGTCATTTTAGGGAAGATTAAAAGGAAGATTTAAAATGTTTTAGTGTATTAATATCCTTCTTCTGAAGGACATGTCCTTTCCTAATGTAAGGTGCAATAGGTCTTTGAACTGACTCAATTCCTAAGTAGAGACTCTATTGAGATTCCTATCTGACTTGTGTTCAATTGCCCTGAGCTTTTCTATTTTGTACAAATCAATGAAACTTAGTAGGTTGCCCACCAATTGCAGTCCAGGGACATCATGATCAATTAGCCAATGCAAATGATCTCTGTGTACTCAAAGTAATCACATGCACCTTGACTAGAGTGAGTAAACGCTACCACTTGGCCCTTTTCGGTTTCAATGACAGCATTTCTCTCTGTTATTCCTGATCTGCAGGGAAGAGCCTTTATAGAAGTGCTACTAAAGGATGTCTTTTCCTTTTCAGTATATTTCTCAAAGCCTTTGTCAAGAGTGATCTATGCATTTTTCCTACAGGATATGATTTAAAAAATATGCAACTATTACATAATAAATTCACTCTAGCTTTCAATATCTCTTTGCCTCTGTAGTTCTTACTCTACAGGACATCAAGAATTTCTGGCATGTCAACATAATTTGAAGAGGTCACCTTCGTATCTTGGTTTTAGCTAGCAAATAACCAAACTATTGGGGTTCTTTCTAGCCAGTTAAACTAACACAATGAAACCACAACCTCTGCCAAATGTACCCATGTAAGCAAAGAAGGTTCATGGCTAGGTCTATGGGAAGCTGGCAAGTAGATGTGCCACCTAGAATTCAGTGGTAAGTGTGGGACTCCAATTTGTCTACATGGTCAACAATAGGGAAGTGGGAGTTGGATGTGGAGCAGATGAAGTGAGGACAACCTGGAAACTGCCAATACTTTTGCATTTCTCTATCTCCACACATTACCACACTGAACTTCAGAGATTAATAGCTACAGTTTCATTTATGACTCCCAACTTCTAAGAAAAACCTCATTCAGCCAATTCTAACTTGAGGCTGTATACAAAAATGTATTCTGGGGAATACAGCTCCAACCTAACCAAGTTGGCATAATACAAACCCCCGCAAAAGACAACTTCCTTAACCTCAAATAACCCATATAAAATAAATCCAGGTGAAACAGCATGTTTAACAGAAATGCATTACAAGTATTTCCTTTGATACTTGAAAAGACAAAGAAGATTATGATCACTACTATTAATCAACATAAATTGCTGATCAATGCAAACAAAGAAAAAAAGAAAAAAATGTAATAATGAATGAGACAAGAAAACCTTATAAATTAATCATTTATATAGAAAGCCTTCGAAATCAATAAGATCATTAATACATTTGATGAATACTAGATCAAGATATATAAATCAAGAAAGTTTTTCATCACTACAGTAGCCAATAAAAATATAATGGAAAACCTGCATTATCTGCAACTATGAAAAAAATATAAAGAATCTAGACATGAACCTCACCTAAATCCATATTACATTAGCTACTGTAACAAATCACTACAAACTTGGTGGCTTTAAAGAACACACATTTATTCTCTTATATTTGGGGAGATCAGAAGTCAAAAATCAGTTTCACCGAGCAGAAGTCAAAGTGTTGGCAGGACTGGGCTTCCTCCCCAGGCTTTCGGGGAGACTAGGTTCCTTGACTCTCCCAGTGCCTGGTGGCTGCTGGCTTTCCTTGACTTATGGCACATCACTCCAGTCTCTGCTTTTGTGGTCAACATTAAATTCTCTGTCAGTTCATTCTCTGCTTCTGATATTTCTGATTCTGTTTAAGGTCCACCCAGATAATCCAGGATAATTTCCATATTTATATGACTAGTGAATCGTCGCATGAAATCACCAAAACTCAGGACCCTTCCCCCCAACACCCGCACCATGGGACTGCCCTGAGTCCTGGAGTCCTGTCCCATGTGGCCAGTGCACCTCAGGATGGCCCGAATCCAAGAGTGCTGCCCAGAGCAGGTTCCGGGCCCCGCCCCGCGATGCACACGCAGGGCTGCAGAAACCACGGCAGAAGTCGTGCAAAGCGGATGCCACGACCCCCGTGGTGCACGTGTGCAGGGTCACGGAAACTGCGGCAGAAGCTGTGTGAAGCAGACGCTGCGACCCCCACAACCTTACGTGGCCGCAGGAACCCTGGCAGAAGCTGCATAGAGTGCCAGCTGGCCCCGCCCCCAGCGCCCAGCTTCCCACATCCTGCAGCTGCGAGGAGGAACCCCACCTCCCTGGCATAACCCCATGAACCTCAGCGACAGGTGTGCGAAACAGCTGGCTCCACCCCCACTGTGTGCGCTGTCAACTTGTGACTGTGTTATGGAGTGAGGGTTAATTTGCATCTTACCTCTTTATTATATAAGACTAGAGACCCAGTGCACAAAAATTTGTGCACTCGAGGCAGTCCCTCAGCTAGGCCTGTGCCCTCTTGCAGTCTGGGACCCCTCGGAGGATGTCCACCTGCTGGTTTAGGCCTGCTCCCAGGGGGATTGGGCCTAAGCTGGCAGTCAGACATCCCTCTGGTAGCCCAGGAGCCCTCGGGGGATGTCCACTTGCCAGCGGGGAGCAGGCCTAAGTTGTAGTCGGACATCCTTAGCTCTGCTGAGGTGGAAGAGGCTCCTTCCATCACTGCTGTGCTGGCAGCCATCAGCTTGGCTTGTGGCTGAGCAGAGCTCCCCCTGTGGGAGCGCACTGACCACCAGGGAACAGTTCCTGCATTGAGCATCTGCCCCACACCCCCTCCAGAGTGAGGGTCCCCGCTGGGGTGCCTGGCCAGCCTGGGTGAAGGGCTGAGGGCTGTTTGCAGGCTGGTCAAGCCCCCCAGCAGGGACCCTCACCCCTTGAGGGTGTGGCCAGTCTGGGTGAGGGGCTGATGGCTTGTTTGCATGCCGGCCACAGCCCCCAGCCCCCAAAGCTCCCAGTGGAGGCTGGCTGGAAGCAGGTATCTGGGATTTATTTATCTTCTATAATTGAATGTTTTTTGCCTTTAGTGGAGGCCAAAGCTGACCAGGGAAGGTGAGAAGCTTGGCTTCTTCCATTGCCCGAGAAACCAAGCCTCCTGCTTGCTCCAGCTCTGCGGCTGCCAGCCACCATCTTGGTTGGGTTAATTTGCACATACTTGCTCTGATTGGCTGGTGGGCGTTGCTTGGGGCATAGCGAAGGTATGGTCAATTTGCATGTTTCTCTTTTATTATATTAGATAACATTCACAGGTTCTAGGGATTTAAACATGGACATCTTGGATGCTATTTTTCAGCCCACTACAGATAGTTTTTTAACAATGTTAATATACATATTAGAAGTTGCAAATAAATAGAGTACCATGTTTGTGGATGAAATAAGTACATATTATAAAGATGTTAGTTTTCATAAATTAATCTATGCCCCTTCTACAATTCAAATCAAAACACAAACTACTTTTATGTTTTCAATTGTGCAAATGGATTAAAAAATGTATGTAGAAATAAAAGATTTACAAATATCTAGAAAATTTCATATAAAATATTTACAGTTCTGGGAGTGCTCCAATACAAATAATAAGATAATATTGCAATATTCATAATAATTAAAATAGTGTGCCACTAGCGAAAGTTAAATAAATTAATAGAATAGAATAAACAAAATATTTTTACATGTGTCTTAATTGTTACTTGATAGAAATGTTAACAAATCAGCTAAACCTTATGGATTTTTAAATAGTCTTATAAAACCTGGCACAGTATATAGATAAAAATAAAATTAAATCCCTAACTTACTTCTTATTAAAATGTAAACTGCAGAAGTGTTAAAGATCTAATCATGAAGAGCTCTAAACTGTGAAAGAAAATGAAGAAGAATAACTTTTGACATTGAAATAGGATTTTTTAAAGGAAGACGCAAAGAACAAAATCACAAAGAACAAACTTGATTATATCACAATCAAAGATGTCTCTTTAATGAGTCATACATCTATTATATAGTACATGTATTAATATACAGGAAAATATTTTGGATAAGTAACTAACTTTTAACAGATAAAACTGGTTTACAGACTGTGGTTTTCAATGATTTGTAGGGGATTTCAATTAGTTCTGTAATAATATTTTAATTTTAGTGAAGCATTTATTTATATATTATTGTTTCATTAAAAACACATAAAACTAAAATTATTACCAAAAAGTCTGAAAGACCCACCCATTATTTGTGGGTTTAAGACTTTTAAAATAATTTTATTTTCTCCTTCATATTTTCCCTTATTTTTCATATTTCTCCAATGAATATTCATTATTTATAATGAAATATAAAAGCTAATTTTATTTAAATAGAAATAAGTGCTTACATTTTCTTCTTCATTATTTTGTTTATTTATCTTGTCAAAAAATAAATACGGACATAGTTTTTCTAGTTCTTGAGATTAATACAATTCTCTATCAAATTGTGGCTCACCAGTTTTAAATGATCTCTGAACCATTATAAAATATCAATCAAACCTTAGATACGATTAGGCCAATAAAAATAATATGATTTATGTATCTTTTACATATTTTTTTCAGGGGGCAATGTATGAGAAATATAACAATAATATTCCCAGGGGACCACTGACACCTGATTTTATATTGCTTTCAGCCAATGAACCATGAATTTTATATAATCACAAATAAGACATTAGGAAATATTCAGAATATTGTGCATCAATTTCCATTACAACGGCAAAGCTATAACGTTGAATTTGAAACTTCTGAGTAGAAACATAGTATAAACCTCCTTTTCCATTAATAATAACAATAACCTATTGTTTTGAATAAAGTCTCTTAGTTCCACTGCTCCCAGTCAGAACTATATCAAACTGGTGAACTCATATGAGGCTAAATGAGATAATCATGTCTTAGACCTACTCCAGATGACATTTTTTATACTAATTCAAGGTCACAAATAAAATTTAATTGGCTTCTTAAACGTCTATCCGAAAAAAATTTGCACCTTTAAGAAGGTTCAGATACAAACACAGGTGTTATTGTTTCTAAATTGATTCGGTGGCAATTGTGTCTTTTTTTAAACATCTCACTACATAGTTATCCCTTATAAGAAAAACAGATACTAGTAGTTTATACAAATCAAATATAAAACTCCATCCAATTTCCTTTTTGCTTCCTGAAGTATTCTTTATTTCCCTCCATATGATTCATTGGTCATGTTTCCAGTTTTAGCTAATTGTTCTTTGTGTTAATATGACCATGCCTATCAAGGAACTATGACAGGAACTGTGGTGTGTGTGTGTGTGTGTGTGTGTGTTTGTGTGTGTGTGTGTGTGTCTGTGTGTATGTGTGTGTGTGTGTGTGTGTGTGTGTGTGTGTGTGTGTGTGTGTGTGATTACTTCTATAGTGGGAATAAAATGACATAGAAAATTCCACCTGCTCAGATATTTCTATGCCATCTGGGCACATGGTATTTCGAATACCATCACTGGACTCTTTCCTTCAGGGTAAATAAAAGGATGTTCAATATTCATGTTTAGTTTTAAAAGCCTATAAATAATTTACAAAACAGTTTTTACAATGTTTTTGTTCTCTGAGAGGTAAAGTGAGTCATTCACATTTAGGTACTGTTAAAGCTAGAATGTGAGTTAATGCTCGTCTGGTACAATCTGTTCTTTTTTTATAGATGCAAAACAAGTTCAGAGATAAAGCTTTGCTCAAGGTCATAAAATGACAGGGAGTCGGACTCTTCTAACCCAGTAAAAAGCCGTTTTCAGTCTAATGACAGTACTTCCCTTTCCTATATTGATTGCAATTTCCAGAAATGTAGAATCTGAACTTCGGCAACTGTTGTCTCTTCCTCAAGTTATTCAATACTCTCTAGAAAATAAACAAGGTGACTGTATGACATTTCCACCATTGAAGAAAGTAATGTTTCTCGTGACAATATAGATTTGCTTTTTTTCAAACCGTGGAGACCAAGAGCTATGATTGTGTGGAGCCCAATAAATGAAATAGTGCTGACAAAATGATTTAATACAGACCGTGCAAAGTGTCAATTATTAAATGCTTCATACCCGGTTATAAAAGACAAGAAGAGATAAATTACCACTTCGGTGACATACGGAAAATATGCTCAGCAGAGACGAGGCAGCTGGACTGTCACGTTAGAAATGACCTTATTAGGAGATAAGAATCAGGGGAAAGGAAGAAACAAAAAGCCGCATGCGTTACATTGAATGACACTGAGAGGTTATCCCAGATTTTCCTGACAAACTGAGTGAACACGGGAATCATTTTTTAGCAGAATTTCGGCTCTTTGGCATCTGTAAGATCTCTAAGAAACTCTCAATTTTTTTTTTATAGCCAGCATACTTAATATTGATTCTTAATACCTTCGCACTAAGATGGTAATTTTTAGACAGCATACAAGCAAATTATCATCTCAATAGTTCATATAATACAATGATTAATACTCTCCAGCTATATTATAAATAGTCTGCATTCAATGTTTTTAATAATTTCTTTTGTATTTTTATTTATGTGTTTGTATTTTATAGAGTGTCATATAAACTATTTTATAACTTGCTTTTTCCTCATATTTCATGTTAATTTACACAAAATAATAGAATGTATAAGGTCTGGTAGATATTACATATTAACCTTTACAGGGAGTGGGGTAGGAACCCCAGGGACCACTGTTAAATGCTACTCATTCTTCCAGAGTTTCCTGTTCTTTTCCTTTCTCGTTTACTTTATTCATTTTTTTAATGCAAATAGGTCTTAAACAAGAATAGCATATCATATACAGGGTGTCCCAAAATGTATATGCACTTCGAATGATTATAAAGCCAATGTTTATTAACATACAGTTTATTTTCAAAATTTAAAAGAACATACAGAAATGAGTAATTTTTTGGCTGATGCCTGTTTTCAAACTGATGACCGTTCTGGTCCAGGCACTGCTGGTAATGCAAAGCAGTGGAATCTCAAACATCAGGAATCATTTTGTTCGGTATTTGTTTGCCCTCAATTTGTCAACTGTTGCTGGTTTTGTACCGTAAACTCTATCTTTTATGTATCCCCATAAAAGAAGTCAAGTGGATAAATTTTCTTTGTTCAAAGCTTAGCCTGGCTTCACCCATTATTTCAAAACTGTTAAATCTGAAAAGGAGTGAAAATTAAGTGAGCTATCAGCTGTTAAAGTGTGTATACATTTTGGGGGGACTATCTATCTATCTATCATCTATCTATCTATCTATCTATAAATTAACTTTCTACTTTGATTAAAACTCTTGAGAAGTTTTAGGTTAGTTACAGCTTTTTTCTCTTTTTAAGGAACAGGTGTGAAGTCAACTTGAAATTCAAAGACAGTAAAATATAGAGTAAGAAATTGAAAAAAAAAATAGTTTTTAGCATAGATTCAGCTTTTTTCTTCTTCCAGTATCAAGTCACCTTATAAAGAACCCAGCATATCAGTTTATATAAATCCTACCTTACACCAATATTGTATTTACAATTTATTATGTGTTAATTATGCTTTAACAAAATTCCTGATTTCTATAAAATTCTACCAAATTCAGTTATATAGTTTTCTTTTAACTTACATTACTTGAAAGTAGGTAATGTTTCTCTATGCAAATATCTTAAAGCATTACTTTATTTACAAAGGGATTATTTTTTGAAGTGGCTTAAAGAAACTTCATGGATAATGCACAGTTAAAACATTTTATGTATCTATGTATATATTTCTATATATGTATCTATCTATGTTAGATTGCATTAGATATTAAGCATTGTATAATTAGCCAGGCCCTATTTTTCTGGAATTTGATTATTTTCTTCTAATATCTAGCACCAAAACTCAGGACCCTACATAGCACTTTAAAATTGTCTTCAAACTTTGAATAGCATGAATGTGAACACTGAAAAGCAAAATTTTCTCCTCATTTCTCAAAGAGAGTTTTTTAAACAGTTATATGAATGTGTACTATTCTGCTACAGATGTTTTATAAATAATACAAAAGGCAAACTGATACCATCGTTTTGAAGGGCTCAATCTACTTAATGGTATCTATATAAAAATATACCAATTCTTTAATTTATAAACTTCCTTTTATAATACTTTACACTAATTTTTCTCATTTTGCTTTTAAAATTATTTGGCCAAAAGTACCTTACTTAATCTCAATTGTCTTTTTTTATAAAAACTAACATGCATTATAGGAATTCTTGTAAATCAAGAAAACTAACTTTCTAATTAAAGAAAATACATCATCCTTCTTTAAAACGAGACATACTTATCATGCCATCCACAAATGTACTCCTTGGTATTTACTCAAAGGAGTTGAAAACTTGTGTCCCCACAAACAGCTTTATTTATATTTACTAAAACCTGGGGGCAACCAAGATGTCCTTTGGGAGGGGAATGCATGATTAAATGGTGATGCATCTCATATGATGTATATTTCCACATTCTAATTTTAGTGTTGCCATATCATCACTATAAATTAAAGCTTTATTCATGATTAATAGACTTTAAGATACACTGGGGAAAAATTTAAAAATACAGTTAACATGCAGAAAGATGGGAATAATAGTTAAAGTAGTATTTGTTATTACAGTATTTTGGTTAGCCTTTCAGATAAAGGTAAGCATCTCTCTCTCTCTCTCTCTCTCTCTCTCTCTCTCAAGCCAGGACATGACCAAAACTAAAAAAATATAATTTGCAACACTGGGTATTGAAAGTAATAAATATCAATGATAATGTCAACCTGTTGTTTGTTTATACACTGAGAGGCCAGATTATTATGATCACCTGACGTTTGTAGGCAAATTAGCTATAACTTCGGGTTGAAGTTGCTAGAGGGTCAGACCATTATACATAGGGAAGCAGGTTGTTTACCATGACAATAGAAGTGATATTTTCTGAAGACATGGGTAAACAATGCGATTTAACAGCCTTTGAATGTGGGATGATTGTTGGTGCTCAGAGCCATGGGGCGTGTATCAGCAAAACAGCCAAAGGCCTGTTCCAACACCTTTGCTGTCTGCAGTTACCAGATAAAACATTTCCAATTCGCACAGGGACACAAGGATTGGACAGTCGAGCATTGGAAAAAAGTCATGTGGTCCGATGAATCACATTTCCAGTTGTATCATGCAGATGGCAGAGAGAATATGGTGGAAACAGCATAAAAGCATGAACACCCCCACATGCATGAGTACAACCCTTCAAGCTGGTGGGGGCAGTGTTATGGTTTGGGGGATGTTTTCCTGGCATGATTTGGGCCCTTTAATTGGTGTGGAACAACGTCTGAATAGCACAACATACCTAAGTATCATTGCTGATCAGGTTCATCCTATCATGTCGATGGCGTATCCTAGTGATGGCGAACCTTTTGAGCTCGGCGTGTCAGCATTTTGAATAACCCTAACGTAACTCTGGTGCCATGTCACATATAGAAAATTTTCCAGGCAGCTGTTTCCACAACCATCAAATTTCACAGAACTGGACAGTGCTATTCATCAGGAATGGTGTCAAATTCTTTGCATCAACTTTCAACATCTTGTGGAGTCAATGTATTGAAGGCAAAAGGTGGCCCATGAAGTACTGATGGGGTGGTCATAATAATCTTGCCACTCACATTCAAATATATCCCACATTCAAAGGCTGTTAAATTGCATTGTTTACCCATATCTTCAGAAAAAAATTCACTTCTTCTGTTGTGGGAAACAATATGCTTCCCTATTTATAATGGTCTGGCCCTCTAGCAACTTCAGCGTGAAATTATAGCTAATTAACCTACAAACGTCAGGTGGTCATAATAATCTGGCCACTCAGTGTATATTTACTAGAGGCCCGGTGCATGAAATTTGTGCATTGGGGGCAGGGAGGGAGCAGGGTCCCTCAGCCCAGCCTGTGTCCTATCACAATCCGGGACCCCACAGAGGATGTCGTGGGGCCTAAACCAGTGTCGGACATCCCTCTCACAATCCGGGATGCTGCATGCACCAGTGACCATAGTTTTCATACAGGTGAAAGGCATCTTACTGTTGTATGGGCAGCTACGTTTTTTGGGGGGGCCTGATTATAAAAAGCAGTACATAACATGATCCTTCAGAGATAGTAGTACCATTTTCCCCATCTAATGGGTGGAAAAACTGAAGCAGAGAGAAGTTAAGTAATTGGCTTTGTCACACAGTTATAAGTGTCAGAATCAGGGCGACCACAAAATGTGCAAGCCAGAGTCCATGCATGTCATCGCTGCATCATTCTGTGTTTTCAGTGTTAGAGTAGCCTTGCCAGGTTTTAATTTTTAAATCTAAGAGAGTATTCCCAATATATAGGGTAGGGTCCCTATGCCTGGACGGTGATCAGGGTCATCTGTGGGGCAACCGGTGGGCAGGGTAATCAGGGGTCCCCCGCTGGCACCAGCCTTGGCTGACAGCCTGGCACTGCCCACTGGCTGGCCCCATCCACCAATCGCCACTGCAGATGCTCCTCAGTGGTCAGTGCACATCATAGAGACCAGTTGTTCGGGTGGTTGTTCCACTGTTCAGTCGATTTGCATATTAGGGTTTTATTATATAAGATTTAGTAATAACATGCAATCTTTACTACATTTTGTAGTAAGGTACTTAAGGGATAAAATTTTATGTGCAGATTTGACAGAAACATATTTGTAGACAGTCTTATTGAAAATACCTTTCTTATGACAATGCTCCTTGTTTTTTATTAAGCATAATTTTTCTCTTAAAAGTTTTTAAAGAATAACTTATGGCCATAATGGCTGAAGTATTGTGCATCTGAAAAAAACATTCCTGAGTGCCATCCCATACCTTTAACAAATCATTTAATTCTATTATTTATATATCTATAAGGCTCACAGACATGGTTTTTGGCTTTTGTGTGTGAAGAATCTAAAAAACTCAAGGTGCTATCAGTAAAGTACCTTAGAGTAGCGGCTAGGAGTGCAGCAGAAGTAATCAGGTATAACTGGGTTTAAATTCTGGCTTTTCCACACATTAGTGAGTGTTTTTGCAAAATTTGTCTAATTTCTATCTACTCTAGTTTGTAAAAAATCTACCCAAGTAAGACTCATTTTAATGTCTAGAACATAAAAAAGCATTCTACCAATCTTTATTATTAGTCATGTACTTTTTAACTGATATTGTTAGTCATTTTGACAGTGTGCAAAGAAGTAAGTTTAACAGCTAATTCAAGGGATTGCGAAAGAAAAATGTCTGGAAATTAGGTCTGAATGCCTCTGGATTTTTAGCCAGCGCTACATATGGGCCATGGCCAAAGGCTACTATACCCTATCAATGTCAAGTTCATCATCAAACAATTTATTCAGATCAAACAAATGGAGATCAGAGACTCATACAATCCTCTCTACAAATTATAATCAAGGACAAAAAGCCTTTCTTTGCCTGAAAAGTTCTAGGAACCTCACATTAATCTTCACTTCAATTTTACCTCTATTAAGTCTTGCAGGCAAAAGATTGAAATAGGGTTTTTTCCCCTTTTCTTTGGCTTAGCACGATCTCCTAACTCAGCAATAATTTAAACAAATTAAGTAATAGAAATGAGGTAATGATGATTATAGTCCTTTCAACTTCCACTTGAATTTTTTTTCTGCGCTCCATGTTTGAAACAATTTTTTTTAAACAGTGCTTCCAACCTGAGAGCAGAAATGACAACACAGTGTGTTGTCGCGATTAATGCCTGTCTGGAGAGAGAGTGAAACATGAGTACCTTCAGTATTACCCAGGCGAGCATTAATCAGTACCTCCGTGCAGCCTGAAGTGACTTTTTGTGATAATAAAAAGGGAATTTTTCTCCAAAATGTATGTCAAAAATATGTTTTGCAAGTATTTCTCTGGAAAGAAACAATTTTAGATGAAAGCATTTTCTTTTCATATGAAATGAAACGTTTTCTGATTTGACACACAGCGTGTCAGTTCTGGGATAGTTGGGAAAGTATACCACTTACAACTCAAAAAATGAGTGGCGGCTGTAAATTATATCAAAGCCCATTACACAAAGAGAATGTTCTTCAAGCGAGGTAATACTACATATATACATAAGGGTTATCAAAAACCCATTAAATTTGACCCTTTTAGGTTTTCCAGCTGAGATTAATTTCCCAGCATAACATCCCCTTTTTTTCAGAAAACCTTCGTTTTTCAGCTCTTGTTCTCATGGGAACTTCCTACCATTTCCCCAATAGCCAGGGGCTAACCAGCAATCCTTCAAGATCTCATAAGGCATTTCATTTAAATTTATATTGAGAAATTTATAGTCTTATTAAGTTGCCTTCCCCTGAGATTCATTTTGCCATGTTTCATTGGCATGTCATTTTAAATAGGTGCCATTTAAAAGCTTGCCCCATATTTTTATGGGCTGCACTGCAATCAAATGAGGTTAAATCAAAACTTGAATGTCTCCATGTGGATAACCAAAGAAGATGTTTTTCAATACTTGGGTTTTGTATTACTTACATGTGCTGCTTGAAGTTTCTGTGTTCACTTAATATATGTAAGACTAAAGCGTATAATAGAGGTAATGATTATAAATAATAACTGTGTCCATATTTAAAAAAAAAAACACATACTCAATGACCTAAGCAGTTAACATTTTAACAAGTGGGGTTTGTTTTTTTTTTCATTTCAACACGATCTACTTGATCATTGAAATGGTATTTCCAGATCATGTTGTTAGTTGAAACGTTTCTTTGCTTTTTTCCAAAGCCCTACGTTTAATTGAAAATCTGAAAACCCAGCAAAGATCCATAGCTCAGCTCATCCTATATAATAAAAGCATAATATGCAAATCAACCATATGGCAGAACAACCAGTTGCTATGACATGCACTGACCACCAGGGGGCAGGCGCTCAATGGAGGAGCTGCCCCTGGTTGTCAGTGCGCTCCCACAGGGAGAGAACTGCTCAGCCAGAAGCCGGGCTCACGGCTGGTGAGTGCAGTGGTGGTGGCGGGATCCTCTCCCACCTCCACTGCAGGAGGGCAGTAAGGAGCGAGGGGTCCTGAACTGTAAGAGCCCAAGACTGCGAGAGGGATGTCTGACTGCTGGCTACATACCCAGAGGGGTCCTGGACTGTGAGATGGCACAGGCCGGGCTGAGGGAACCCCTGCCCAGTGCACGAATCTCGTGCACTGAGTCTCTAGTTTATAATAATGAGTATTGAAACCTTCAAATCTATATGCCCCTAAAAAAATTATATTTTCTTTATAAAAAATCAAGAAAAAAAATCAAGATATTTTGGAACAACTGTGGTATCTCCAATCTGACATGCCATAAGAGCTTTGGAAGCAGTTCAAAAAATATCAGTGTACAACAGGGACCTTCAGCAACAAGAAGATGATAATGATAATGATAGTGACTTTATTAGACTACAGGCCTTCCGTAGCAAACTACTCAACCTGCGTAACAACAGAGTGTTATTTCTCCACAGTTCTGGGCCACTAGGAAAGAATCCGTCCTAGCTTTGGGGAGTGGCCAGCAGCCCTGGGCATTCGAGAGTTAGCAGCAACCTAACTCTAATCCTCAATTCCTCCTTCCAGCCCTGTTTCTTTACTCATCTTCTTCCTTTTCTTGCTTTCTTCTCACTGAATCTCCCTGGATTATCAGGAGTGTAATATTAGTAGAAGTTATGTATGAGAAATGAGACAATTCATAAGAAATAGTGGTTATAGCCAAAAGATGTGCTAACTTAGAAGTAAAAAAAACTAAATAAAATGTGACTATGTAACTATGTAATATTGAACACACCAAATAATTACCTTGGGACTTGGTTTTCTCTTTTATACAATGAAAAAAATTATTCAATTATCAGGCATATGCAGCATGCATATTTTCTGGAAGATATATGAAGGAGATACCAACATAAAAAATAATGTTTATTATAAAGTTACTAGCAATGTAATGCCATTAATTCCATTTAATAAATTTTATATGTATGTCCTTAAGCAATTTGTTGTTCTTTTTTTAACCCAAAAAGTTATATTAGAGTAAAAATTGGAAGATAAAACTCAGCAAACTACAGAAATGGTTATTTTAGATATCTGTTATTCTAGTCAGTGGTTTTGCCTGTATCATTTAAAAATGTCTAAGCTTGTTTTTAAAATAATTTAAAGGTTTGTTTACTTGCATTTTTGAAAAGGAAATCAGAGTTCCTCCAAACTTACCTGGTACCAATATTTACCATTTTATGAGTAAATGTGAGTGTAAAAAAAACCAAAAACACTCAAAGAACTGTGTAATCTATTCAGGAGTATATTTGTTGAAGGGATCCTCCTATCAGGATCTCTGTTAGAGGATTTGCATGCATAAACTTATTTAGCCATAACCAAAGCTCCATAAGTAGTATGTGAGTATGTAGGAGGGGAAATCAAGCCTTAAAGAGTTAAGTTCTTAATAAAATTACATAGTTTTAAGAGGATGAAAGTGAACTATAATTCTGGTGTATCTGTATCCAAACCTATTGTTTCTCAGTATAAAGGTGCCACCCACATAATAGTCAAAGTCTATGAACTTCAAGCCATCTGCAATGTCCTTTGTGAAAATCAAATATTATACCAAATACAAGAATAACCTCAAAAAGGATAAAATACTTAAATTCAAGCCATAAAACCATACCAGTCCTAGAAGAAACCATAGGCAGGACAATCTCAGACATCTCTCATAGCAATATGTTTATGGATAAATCTCCAAAGATAAAGGAAACTAAGGGGAAAATAAACAAATAGGACCACATCAAAATAAAAAGCACCTGCACAGCAAAACAAACAAACAAACAAAACAAAAACAAACCATCAACAAAATGAAAAGGAAGCCCATTGTATAGGAGAATATATTTGGCAATGATACATCTGATAATGGTTTAATATCCAAAATATATAAGGGACTCATACTCATTCCCTTTAACAAAAGGATGATAAACAATCCAATAAAATAAAACGGGCAAAGGATCTAAATAGTCACTTCTCCCAAGTGTTCATACAGTTGGCCAAGAGACACATGAAAAAATGCTCCAAGTCACTAATCATGAGAGAGATGCAAATTAAACACCTTATACCTGTCAGAATGGTTATCATCAACAAATCAACAACTGACAAGTGCTGGTGAGGATGTGAAGAAAAGGGGACCCTAGTACACTGCTGGTGAGAATGCAGATAGGTGCAGCCACTATGGAAAATAGTATGGGGTTTCCTCAAAAAATTAAATATGGAACTGCCATTTGAATCAGTGATCCTACTTCTAGGAAAATATCCTAAGAAACCTGAAACACCAATCAGAGAGAAAATATTCACCCCTATTTTCATAGCATTATTTACCATAGCTAAGATCTGGAAACAGTCCAACTGCCCATCACTAGATGGGCGGATAAAAAAGCTGTCTCTGGTACATTTACACCATGGAATACTATGCAGCTATAAAAAGAAGGATAGCTTACTCTTTGAGACAACATAG
>NW_006283639.1:1092839-1094244 GCF_000327345.1 Myotis davidii
GGACGCTGCTGGCTGCCACGCTGTCTCCCTCCGACCGTCTGGGCTCAGAGGTCTGGCAAACTTTCCTGCCCAAATCCCTGTTTTTTTTTTTCCTTTCCAGGGGAGTTCTGCCCTTCCCGGCTGCAAACCGTCTCACCAGCTGAGCCCTTTCGCCAATTCGGGGTGGGTGCTATTAGTTTCAGCTGCTCACTCCATTTGCTCCGGGACACGACCTGGGACGCGTCTGCCTATATCGCCGCCATCTTCCCCATCCGGGCCCTTCTTAACTATCATGTGTGTAGACTAGATTCTTCTTTTCCTTTTCCACACTTTTGATTATAGCTTAATTTTGTCTTTAATATCTATTTCCCTAACTGAATAAGTCCATGAATTGTGTCTGTTTTGCTTACTGTAGAAAACACTTGGAATATTGTCAGTGCTCATTAATTCAACAATTTTTTTAATGTCTTCTAGGAGCCAGGCATGATTTTAGGTACTAAGAATATATTAGTAAACAAAATAGACCAAAGTTCCTGTATTCATAAGGTTCCTGTATAATGAATTCCTGTATTCATTATAGTGTACAAAAGATATATATATATAATGTGTGTGATTATGTGTGTGAGTGTGGTATTTTAGAAGTTGATGAATGCTATGAAAACAGGGAATAATGAGAATCATGGATGTAGGAGAAGGGTTGCAATGTTAAACGGGTAGGCTTCATTGAGAAGGAAGTGAAGTGCTCAATAAATACTTTTCAAAAGAATGCATGAACCGTAAGAAAGGACAGTTTAAAAAATACTCCAAAAGATACACAATAATGTCATGGAAATTTGTAGAAAAAACATTATTAATGGAAAAACTAGAAATAGTTTTATATAAATAAGTGACATCAGAGCTAGGTTTTGAAGGGTGTATAGGTTTGAGAGATTGATATTACACATAAATTCTTGGAAAAGACTTTCAGTAAAAACAAATGTGATAAATAAATATAATAAAGCATGGTCTGGTCAGTTTGACTGGTATATGAGTGAGTGCAGGAAAATACTCATAATACTCGTTGAAAATGCCCATTAATATTTGATTGTTGAGAGCCTAAAGGTTATAAAAGACAAAGTTAATACTATAAGCAGTGAGAATAATTAGCAATTACTTGGGAGTATATATATATATATATATATATTACTGGTATGTCAGCGAAGATTGGAGGCCCTCATACCATTTAAGAAACTGTAGGGTGTCCCAAAAAATGTATACACTTTGAATGATTATAAAATCAGTGTTTATTAACATAGAGTTTGTTTTCAAATTTTAAAAAAATCTACAAAAATGAATAATGCTTTTTGTCAATGCCTGTTTTCAAACTGATGATCTTTCTGGTTCAGGCACTGATGATAATTTGAAGCAATGGAGTCACAAACATCAA
>NW_006283639.1:1094985-1096699 GCF_000327345.1 Myotis davidii
TGAAAATTAAAACTACATTGAGATATCTCCTCACACCTGTCAGAATGGCTACCACCAATAAATCAACAAACAAGTGCTGTGGAGGACGTGAAGCAAAGGGAACCCTTGTGCACTGTTGGAAGGAATAGGGACTGGTATTGCCACCGTGGAAAACAGAATGGAGTTTCCTCAAAAAATTAAAAATGGAACTCCCATTTGACCCAGTAATCCCACTTCTAGGATTGTACCCTAGGAAACCCAAAACACTCATCAAAAAGAATATATCACCCCCTATGTTCATAGCAGTGCAATTTACAATAGCTAAGGTCTGGAAAAAGCCCAAGTTCTTATCAGTAAATGACTGGATAAAAAAAGCTGTGGTTCCTTTACACCATACAATACCATGCAGCTATAAAAAACAAAAAGGTGTGTGTGTGTGTGGGGGGGGGGGGGGCTATCAAAAAGAAGGATTTCTTACCCTTTGAGATGGAGGAACCTGGAGTTTGCTAGGCAAAATAAGCCAGTCAGAATAAAACAAGTATCACATGATCTCACTCATATTTGAAATCTAATGAACAAAATAAACTGATGAACAAACTACATTCAGAAACATAGAAGCATGGAACAGACTGATGAATTTCAGAGGGAAGGTGGGAGTGGATGAGTGGATGGTGAGGAGAGATTAACTAAAGAACTCATAGGCATACATGCATAACTCATGGACACAGACATTTGTGTGTTGAAGGCCTGTCGGGGGGTGTGCAGTGGAGAGGGTCAACGGGGAAAGAAAGAGGGATATCTGTGATACTTGCAACAATAAAAATTAAAAAATACGCTTGAATTGAGTTTGTTTTCAAATTTTAAAAAAATCTACAAAAATGAATAATGCTTTTTGTCAATGCCTGTTTTCAAACTGATGATCTTTCTGGTTCAGGCACTGATGATAATTTGAAGCAATGGAGTCACAAACATCAAGAATCATTTCGTTCAGTATTTGTGTGCCCTCAATTTGTCAACTGTGATTCAGATCAAATTGAGGTTTGTGTATGAGTTAAACTCAAAAAGGAGTAAAAATTAAGTGAGTTATCAGCTATTAAAGTGTGTATACATTTTTTGGAGGGACACACGGTGTCCCAAAATGTATACACACCTTGAATAATTATAGAGGCAGTGTTTGCATTTCAAGTGCATTTGCAAACTTCTAGTAATGGTTTAGGATGAATTTTCTTTGTTCAAAGCTTAGTCTGACAGAAAATATCAATTGAGCTACCTACCGGTTGTTAAAGTGTGTATACATGTTTCTGGAATGCTCTGCATTTAGACAAACCAACAAAAATGTAATAATTTAGATCAGGGTAATGGCAATTTCACAGAAAGCAGATTTTTAAAATTCGTACAACTATTAGAATATGTGATGTGACAAACTTACTTCTAAATATTAATTCTGGGAGAATGTATAAGGAAGATTCCAATTATTAAAAGTAGACTCAAGATAAAGAACTTATTTACAAGAAAACAACAAATTTTGGTATAATAATTCTAAATGTGACATGCCATATTTAATATCTTATGGCATCCACTCATAGAACTTGACAAAATAATTGTGATATATATTTGTTCGTTATCTTCAACTGTTATCTCTATGCAACTAAGGAACTGATGACACATCTCATAGAGAAAATATAAAGAGAAGAATAAGGACTGGAAAAATAAAAAAACCCCCTAAAAAATGCAT
>NW_006283639.1:1097575-1101562 GCF_000327345.1 Myotis davidii
AGTTAAACTCAAAAAGGAGTAAAAATTAAGTGAGTTATCAGCTATTAAAGTGTGTATACATTTTTTGGAGGGACACACGGTGTCCCAAAATGTATACACACCTTGAATAATTATAGAGGCAGTGTTTGCATTTCAAGTGCATTTGCAAACTTCTAGTAATGGTTTAGGATGAATTTTCTTTGTTCAAAGCTTAGTCTGACAGAAAATATCAATTGAGCTACCTACCGGTTGTTAAAGTGTGTATACATGTTTCTGGAATGCTCTGCATTTAGACAAACCAACAAAAATGTAATAATTTAGATCAGGGTAATGGCAATTTCACAGAAAGCAGATTTTTAAAATTCGTACAACTATTAGAATATGTGATGTGACAAACTTACTTCTAAATATTAATTCTGGGAGAATGTATAAGGAAGATTCCAATTATTAAAAGTAGACTCAAGATAAAGAACTTATTTACAAGAAAACAACAAATTTTGGTATAATAATTCTAAATGTGACATGCCATATTTAATATCTTATGGCATCCACTCATAGAACTTGACAAAATAATTGTGATATATATTTGTTCGTTATCTTCAACTGTTATCTCTATGCAACTAAGGAACTGATGACACATCTCATAGAGAAAATATAAAGAGAAGAATAAGGACTGGAAAAAAAAAACACCCTAAAGAATGCGTACGGAATTAGGGAAATAATGATAAAAGAATGAGGGGGACATGTCAGAAAGATGAGTAAGAAAAAGGGATCTAAGAAATAAGAAAATTAGAAGTATGTAAATATTAATGCCAAGGAATGAAATAAAGCAAAAAATAAGACATAATTTAAATAGTATAAGAAAAGATAAGAACTAAACAATGGTCGTTGTTAATCTGGAGAATATAAGAATATTGATTACATTGTGAAGAGTTGTTGAAAGATGGAACGGGGTGATGAGAATGAACTGCTGTAATGCATTGTGAACTGACTGGTTTAAAATTTGAGAAGAAAGTAGAAATAAGGACTACAGACTGCCTTTTCAAGAAGTTTATAAATTACACAAACACAGGAGATAATTAAGTAGTTCATAGTAGGTAATTGAATTCAGATAAATTATTTTCAATTTAGTTCACAAAAGAAGTGGGTATGGTTTTATCTATGGGTAGAGAAGAAATAAAGGATAGGGAGAGGTACAAAAGAGAAGAAAATAATTGTCTAGGGAAAAAAAAAGAATGTAAACCCGTTATTAGTGAAAGGATTACCTTTAAGACATGGGAGATCACATCTGAGATTAAAAGACACAAAGAGAAGAATGGAAATGAAGCTTAAAGATGAAACAAAGTATTAAATAGGAAGTCAAGAAGACATAAGACAGGATTGTCTACAGACTGGTATGTCCAGGAGGAAAAGGTCCCTGAATATCAGACAACACTAAGGAGCCAGGGAGACAATCAGGGTCAGGAAGGTATTGAATCAGCAATGATGAGAGGAATATAGAGGCATATATTTGGCACTAAGCGTGGCTAGAAGTAGCGAAGGCCAAATAAAAATAAAAGTTCATGGCATTATCTAATCAATGGAATACTCGAAGAAGGTAGGTAGAACCTTGGTCCCAGAGAAACTGGTGGTTCTAGACCAGTGATGGCGAACCTTTTGAGCTCAGAGTGTCAGCATTTTGAAAAACCCTAACTTAACTCTGGTGCCGTGTCACATATAGAAATTTTTTGATATTTGCAACCATAGTAAAATAAAGATTTACATTTTTGATATTTATTTTATATATTTAAATGCCATTTAACAAAGGAAAATCAACCAAAAAAATGAGTTCGCGTGTCACTTCTGACATGCGTGTCATAGGTTCGCCATCACTGTTCTAGACAGACCATTCAAACATTAGTGCATAGATGGGGTTCATTTTCTAAACCAAATAAAAAAAATGACCATAACAAAACTAGAACTCATTAACTAGAAACTGCAAGTTAGAATACAAGAAACATCTATTCTCTTTCGTTTTTAAGCCTCCTCATATGCTTCTTATTTCTGTAGTGTGACAATAGGATTTCCCATCCTCAGTGATAGACTCTATCGGTACAATCTATGGTGCTGTAGTTTCATATGCAGAAATTGGTGAGATTCGGAAGAGAAACAATGGGTTTATTACAACAAGAAACAGTGACGATTTGATTGATTTCAAATCTGAAGAGTATAGCTGTTTTTTTCTCTCCTCTTAGGTTCTTCATTGAAATGTTTGAAAATACCTGCTGGTTTATTTTCAGTGATATGTATTATTTGTCTGCTTGTCTTATTTTTTTTTTTAACTTGCCTCAAAATGATAAAACTTAGGTATCATCATTTACTTAGGTAATACTTAGGTACCAACATTGGGTGGGTTCTTCTCTATAAGCTAAATATATTTAGTAAAAAGGAATGTCTTTGAGAATTAATATATTATTTGAAGTACACTATACTATATTTCCATTCCCTTAAAAATTTTTGATCTATAATTGGGCACTAAGTAGACAATATGATCTGATAAAAGGATTTTATTCTATTTTATTATTTTATTTTATTTTAGTTAATCCTCACCTGAGGATATTTTTCCATTGATTTTTAGAGAGTGGAAGGGAAAGGGAGAGACAGAGAGAAACATCAATTTGAGAGAGACACATCAATTGGTTGTCTCGTGCAACCACTCCAACCAGGGCCCCAGGAACCTGCATCTGAGGTACACATCCTTAACTGGAATCGAATCCAGGACCCCTCAGTCTGAAATCTTATGCTCTATCCACTGAGCTAAACCAGCTAGGGATAGACCTATTTTTATATAAGCAGGTCAAAGGGAAACATACTTTATTATTATTATCATAGTGAATTGTTAAGTGTTCTTAAAATTAACATATTCTTCCTTTACCTAGTGGCTGGATAGAGCTAATATCATTTTGAATATGGACATATAGAAAGGGGAATGCATAGCATATCCAAAGAGTATGATTTTGTGAAATTTTGCAGCAATAGCCAGCAGCTTAACAATAGAAGCAGAGGAAGCAGACAGTAGTAATTTCTCATGTCTGATCATTATCAAGAGAGCATGACAGGACTTACCATGGAAATGTAGTACTAATTTATTGATGATAACACCTATGAGAAGCCTAACCCTGGGGGCTTTCCTTGGTATCTATATCAAAGAGATGAGACCAAAGGATATAATAATAGAGTTTGTCCATGGATAGAGTAGGAATGTTGAGCTTTAAAAGCTTGCAGATTTTTTAAGCCTGAAGGAGTTATTCAGAAAACAGAAAAACAGAAAAAAGGGCAAAGTGAAGATTTTCAAAATGAAATATCTTAGTAGTAGAAAACCTTTCAGATATGACACGTTCCAATGTAATCATTCATTTTTTTTTCATTCAATATACTTAGATATATATTCAAGTTGGAGAGAAACCAAGATGGCGGCATAGGTAAACACCGGAAATTGTTGCCTCCCACAACAACTTCAAAAATACAACTAAAAGAGAAAACGAACATCGTCCAGAACTAAAGGAAGGCTGGCTGAGTGGAAATTCTACAACTAGAAGGAAAGGGAAAAGCACACTGAGACTCAGAGGAGATGTAGAAGTAAAGTGCAGAGGTACCGAGGCGCACGCGGCAAGAGCTGGAAACTGAGGATGTGGCTGTCTTTTTGAATCAGGAGGGAGTCACGAGCCCCCGACTGATCTGAACTCCGGTTCCGGGAAGTCTCTGGGGACCCAGACTCATTATGGGAAGAAACTGGACTGTCTGGCAGTGGGCAAAACTCGGAACTAGAGGGCAGCTTTCTCTCAGAGGTGCTTGCAGCAATTACCTTGACACTGAGACCTGGGGTCTCTTAAGGAAAGACTGAGGAGTAGCCACAGCTGTTTTCTCTGCCCTGTTGATTCCCTGAGACCCTGTCCCACCCAAGCTGCGGCAGAGGCTTTTGCATATGAATGCCCTGTTTTTTTGCAATCTGAAAATTACCTAACAAAA
>NW_006283639.1:1103464-1119431 GCF_000327345.1 Myotis davidii
TAAACTTATATTCATCCCTACTATTAAATACCAGTAAGTTTTTTATTAACTGGGTATAGAGCAGTGTATAAAACAGAAAAAAGCCCTACACTCATGGAGGTGAGTACAAATGTGAAAAGATATATAATTTAAAAAAGAAATAGCTAGGCATTGAGACCATATATAAGTGCTATAAAAAATACTGCAAACTAAGAGCTAAGGAATCAGAGTGTGGGGTGGGGCATTGCTAAAGCATGTTGGGTGAACAAGGAAGGCTTTGTAGAGATGGGGATTATTAAGAGAAACCTGAAAACAGGGAAGAGTGAATAGTTTTGAGAGAAGAATTTTTCAGAGAGAGAGGAGCACATTCAAAGGCCTAAGGCAGGCCCTTACTTTGTATGTTCTAATAATTAGAGTACGTTAGAAGTGGGAGAGAAGTTCAAGGAGCAGAGGGAGAGATCAGAAGAGGCCTTGTCAACCACTGAAGGCTAGTTCTTGCCCAGGTGAATTTCTTCTCATTGGGGAATTTGGAGAAGGTGGCTGAAATAATTGACTTTCATTTTAGATTCACTGCTGTTTTTATGGAGAGGAATAGGATATGAGAAGGAAAATGAGCTAGAAATCTAGGTGAAAGACAAAAGTGCTTTGGGCCACAGAGAGTATGGTGAGAAGTCAAATGTAATTTGCAATTTAAACTACAAGAATTGGCTGATGCATTTTACCTGGAGTTTGAGTGAGAGGAGTGAAGGAAAATTCCAAGGTTTGGGGGTGAACATTCGAAGGAAAGCAATATCCATATACTGAGTCTTTCAAAATTAAAACTCTAATCCCAGATTTAGCTTTGAAGGGCCCTTGTGGATTAGTAGCTTTCATATTTAATTATCATTATTATTTTAGTTAGATTTCAGGAGGGAGTAGGGACAAATAAGTGTGTTCAGCACTCCCTGATTAATGAAAGCTCCAATCATTCATATCTACTTACTGTCTACCTGGGAAGTGAGTGGAATTTATTTGGTTTATTAAACTAATGCAAATAACAAAAATGACATGCAAAATTTTTGCAAGAAACAAATTAATATTGGGTTTACTAGTACTTCAAGTCATTTTAATTATCCCTATCTAAATATGTAATGATAACGTTTAAAGTCATTTATTCAATTCATCTTTATAAAACTTATTTTCCAGTTTTATTTTGCTTAAATTTTTACCTGTAAGGTACACTGGAGGGAGAGCAGCAGCAGAAGAAAGAGCAAGTTGATGAAGAAATAAATAAAACTTTAAAGACGGATTAAAGACACACCTTTTGCATACACATATAAGTATATATTTAGTGGCAGTTCTCATTTAGTATCTGACCTAATATTGATAGGGCTACTTTTATGTATTTTTCTGTTAATCCTCACCAGAGGATATTTTTTCATTGATTTTTAGAGAGAGTGGAAGAGAAAGGGAGAGATAGAGAGAAACATCGATGTGAGAGAGACACATCAATTTGCTGCCTCCTGTACAAACCCCGAACAGGGCCAGGGAACCTGCAACCCAGGTACATGCCCTTGAATGGAATTGAACCTGAGACCCTTCAGTCCACAGACTGACACTCTATTCACTGAGCCAGACTGGCTAGGGTAGGGCTACTTTTATATAAAACAAAAGAATATAAAAAAAATCTGCATTTTAAACGGTGTGCCGACAATGATAGATGGCTATGTGTGCTCCAGTACTTCAGAGATGGATTAAGCTATTGAAAAAGCACTCAACATTGGCTAAAGAACACTAATATGTGTGAAATTCGACAGTTAATGCATCATTAAATAATTTGCTGCAACTGATTTATAGGTGCAATATACTACACTGTGTCAAACAGTGCAATGTAATAAATGATATAAAAAATAAACTCCCCAAACTTTTGTTATAATCAGTCTTTTGAGTTGAGCTTAGCACTTATCTGAATACTGAATGCATTCTATTGTTCCCTTGATATCCACAGTCTAATGGCTTTGGACTATAGGCCATCATTTGCTGAACCATGCTGTCTCAAGAAAATTACCCATATTTACAATAAAGTACTAAGAAAAATGTCCAGTTCCACTGATGGCAATAGCAACTGGTAGACTTTTCCTAGTTAGATTACTAATAAAGACATCGAACTTTCATTGTAAAAAGGAACCCCTGAATCTAAGGACACTTACCTCTAACTTGTAAAATTTATAGCTTAGATAGCAATAAGCTTTTGCTGCCATAATAAACCACCCAAATTATTGTGGCCTATTTAACTCAAGGTTCTGTGGTTTAGTAATTTGAGTTTTGCTCAGCTGGGCAATACTCTGCTCATCAAAATGCCTGTATTTCTGGATGTTGGATGACGGTTGGCCAGGAGAAATAGGGCTGGTGGTTGGTGTGGAGTGTCACTGAGCCACACACCTCTCACCATCAGCCAGCTTGCCCAGGGTTGTTCACATGAAGATGGCATAGGGTTACCAAGAACAGCAAGCAACGATAAGCTGCGTGCACCAGAACTTGTCAAGTCTCTGATTATATCATGCTTTTTAATATGGCTTTGGCCAGTGCAAATCAGGGGCGGGCACTCAAAGTTGCATGGCAAGGAGCTCTGGTTACAGAGAGGGTGTGGGAGTGTGCTAGAGCTGTCATAAGGAAGTAACCGCAGAGTGGGTGCTGAAACAGCAGACATGTCTTTCTTCACAGTTCTGAAGCCTAGAAATCTAAGATCAAAGTTTGTCCAGGTTTGGTTTCTTCTGATGCCCTCACCCTTAGCTAATAGACGTTCATCTCTTCCAGTGTCTTCACATGCCATTCTCTCTGTTTCTGTATCCTAATCTCTTCTTATAGGCCAGTCTTATTAGATCAAAGCCCATCCATGTGACCTCATTTACTTGAAATGACCTACTTAAAGGCTTTTTCTTCTAACACAGTCATTTTCTGAGGTGCTAGGAGTTAGGACTTCAACATGTGGGCTTTGGGGGTACATAATTCAGCCCACAAAAGAAGGAAAGAATCAATGGCAATTTAAAAAAAAATAATTTACCTTTTATCCCTCACTGATTGATCTTGGACAACATATACAGATAGCAGGCAGATGCTTATGAGGATCTCACGTTTCAGCCCTGCAATTATTTTTTAATAACAATATTTCCAATGCTGTAGATGAAACTTTAGGTTAAGGCGAAGGTTCTCAATCTCAGTATGATTGACATTTTGACCAGATAATTCTTTGTGGATCTACACAGAGTAGAAAGTTTACCAGCATCCTGGTGTCTGCTCACTAGATGCCAGTAGCACCCTTTCACCAGTCATGACAAATAAAATGTCTGCAGCTATTGACAAATGTTTTCAAGGAAGTAAAAACTTCCCCTGGTTGAGAATTACTGGGTTAAGAGATAAATTCTAAGTGGGAGAAAAGTCATTTCTTAAGCTGACATTTAAGTTAGCAGGAAAGAATAAGACATGAACTTTTAGCATCTGCCACTATATTTTTCTGAAAATAAATTGATTTATTATATTTTTCTATTTTTAAGAACAGAATCATATGAGCATGCCACTGAGAACATACCCATTTTTAACTAAACAGAACACACTTGCTAAGATTTATGTTGGAGTGCCACAGTAAAATTTCCTGAGAGCACTGGCCCCAAACCAAAGATCAGCTTTAATCTTTTAGGATTTTATTTTTCCTATTTTGGAAAAGAATAACAAAAATATCAATGAGACAATAAGATATGAAAATATTTAAAAGGAAAACAATAAAAACACTTTGCCAACAAGTATAAATGAGATGACTTTCTCTTATAAGAAAGCACTTTCATTTACTATAAGAAAAAAGCCCAATGAGATGAGGCTCACAGTAACAAATTTACATCTATATTTATAGAGGATGAGCAAAATATATTATGCAAATACAAACAAATATTGAGAAAGCAATTACAATTTCAGGCATAATGAATTCTAAAATAAAACTTAGTTTATTTCTATAACAAAGGGATTTAACATAAAAATGTAAAGTACCACATCACAGATTTATATAAACCCTTATATGTAAAATTACAGGTCAATATATTTAAGTCACTCAATATAGAATATTTCAAAACTTAATTTTACCTTTTAGCTATTGTCACATCAGACAATATGTAGAAGTCAACAAAAGAAAAGTAAATTAAATTTAATCAAGTATAGAATATTTGAATAATGTAAATAATATGATTGTGTTATGCATATAAATAAAAATTTTGCATCCTAAAGTTACTGTACCTTTTTAAAATGCTTATAAGACATTATAAATGTATCCTATAATAGACAAATCTGATACAGGATTTCATCTTTGATCACAGCTTAATACATTTAGAAACTCATTACTAAATATTTTTAAAAATTTACAAAACCATCGCATGTAGTGTAGTATTGGTCTCATGAAGACTAGGTAAGAAAAATAAGCAACTTTGCAATAGCTCTGAAGACTACAAAAAGCCAAAAAATAAAGATAAATAAAATTCTGGGAAGAATCTGAGCTAAATACAATATAAATGGATGTAGAAAGATCAGAGGTGAAGTATTTTTTATTCTAAGTATCATGCTACAAAAAGGTGTATAAATTTTGAGTTCTATAAATATACAAGAATATTTTGCCCTGCATGCTTTATGTTCTACTGTCACCATATATGTGAATCTTTCCTTGACTCTTTACTCCTTCTGATGTACATTTGGCTATAACTTCACTAAAAACTTGTATCTGTTACATTCTTCTGGAGACAGTAAAATATTTCAAAATACTACCCACAATATTATCCTCTGGACTTCTATTTATCAAATACCTTCACTTGAATACTAATGGTTCCACCACTCAATTCCCCAGTCTTACTAGCCAGATGTGAAATATTCACTGCTCTGTGGAAAAAGACAATTATGAAGCATAAAAAGGGGAAATAAGTTTTTTGTTGTTTTTTTTAAAGATATTCTTTTTTATTTTTAAATATATTTTTATTGATTTCAGAGAGGAAGGGAGCGGGAGAGAGAGATAGAAACATCAATGATGAGAGAGAATCACTGATCAGCTGCCTTCTGCATGCCCCCTACTGGGGATTGAGCCCACAACCCAGGCATGTGCCCTTGATGGGAATTGAACCTGGGACCTTTCACTCTACAGGTTGATGCTGTATCCACTGAGCCAAACTGGCTAGGGCGGGAAAGAAGTTTTTGATAATTTAAGTTTTAAAGATATTTGACTAAAGATTTGTATGCATACTTCATTAGTATTTTTTCCGTTCAGACTCCATTGACTATAGAAAGGAAGTAAAGGAGGGGACCACACAACAGAAGCAGTAGGTTCAGGAGAACACAAGACTCCTCATAAGCAAACACAGTGTTTTATCAGCACCTGAGAATTCCATGAAACCAGAGTCCTTGCCCTCTGTCTTTCTCCATTAAGAGGAAACATTCAGCAGCAGCCAGCATGTTGCCTGGTCATTTGCTCTTTATATGTTACACTTTGAATAGACAATCCAAGGCATTCAAAATCATCTGAGAAGTAGAGATTGGGACCTATAAACTCAGATTTCAGTGGCTTAGATAGCCTCCTGCACCGTAGATTGAGGTGGTGGGATATAGCCAGAACGGCCCAGTAGATTACACTTGGTCTATCTTGTGGGTTAGTCTTTGTTAAAGTATGGGTTCTCTGTGATTCACCTGGACAAAGACTACCTTTCTTATCTAAAGATGTTTAAATCAGATTTGGCTAGATGAACATCACACTGAGTTCATAAACATCAAATATCTGCAGACTCAGTATTTTACCCTGAGATCTATATCATTTTGATCCTAGTTGCCAATGAATCAAAACTGGTATTTAATTGTGGAAGTCTGAAAATAATTCTAAATTCTCGGCCAAGAAATGGATCAAATCACTTCATCACAGAATAGTAAGAGGAGACTGTGCACAAACCATCAGCTCTGTACCACCACAGAGATTTATTGTGAAACTGAAAGGAATCAAAATATATAGTGCCTAGAACACTGTCTAACACATACTTGTAAGAGTTACTATCACTAGTATCAATTCAAATTATAATTTCAAATGCAATGCTATGAAATATCAACTAAAAATAAGTAAACTAATAGGGAATAACAAAAGTACAAAAGTGGCAGACTTATGAAAGTAAAAAAGAAAATCACTAGCAAAACAACAAAGCAGAAGAAAAAGAAAAAAGATAGTTTCCCTCCTATGTAGTAGTCTGAGTTTCTGGATATGAAATTTCCCACACAATTTCAACTGGATATTTAGGGCACAAGAGCCATGTTTGATTCCCATAGACATTAGATGTGTTCTTCTGTCTTTCATTGAAATCAGAATGCTGCTTCTACTTCTTGTTAAAGGAGAATTTGTGAAAAAATTCTTCTCTAAATACAACTCCTTTCAGAAAATTAATATTAGTTAGTTCAAGGAAAATTACTAACATGATCATTTAAGCCTTCATTTTCTTTTTATAAACCCCCCTCCTAAAATTTAGCCCCTTTCTCTTCCATTTATGCACAACCTAAGAACTTCATGATCCTACCACCTTAGTTTCCAACTTTCTGATAACTCTTTACTTCACAAAATATATTTAAGAACTAATGTTCTGATATAAGAAGACTTAAAATTCACTACAAAAATAATCTTAATATTTTAAAAAGCATAAAAAAGACACAACACATTAAAATAACTATAACCATAATCCTATGGTAGATGATTTTTCCTAATTGGAAAAATTATATATATTCTACACTAATAAAAGAGAAAGAAGCAAATTGACCATAACTTTGCTATGCCCACCAGCCAATCAGGAGTAAGTATGCAAATAAAACCAACAAAGATGGCGGGTTAATTTGCTTGTGTAGGTGCCAAGCCGCCCGGGGTGTTCCATACCCTCCCAGCCTCTGAGCAGTGTGGGAAGGCAGAAAGGCAGCTCCGGTCCTGAGCGAAGGCAGAAAGGCAGTTCCACCTGGAGCAAAGGCAGTGCCGGCAGCCAGGGGAAGGAAGGCCTTAAAACTGTTAAAATATTTTTTTTATAAATCTAAAAGAGTTTGGACATAAACATTCAGGAGTGTAAGAAATTTTGCTTGTAACTTTTAAACTTCTCAATGAACTCTATTCAAATAAAGGCCCTTATAGTGTGTGTGTGTGTGTGTATATATATAAAATTTCAGAGAGGAAGGGAGAGAGAAATAGAAACATCAATGAGAGAGAATCATTGATCAGCTGCCTCCTACATGCCTCCCATTGGGGATTGAGCCTGCAATCCGGGCATGTGCCCTGACTGGGCATTTAATCATGACCTTCTGGCCAATGCTCAACCACTAAGCCACACTGGGTAGGGAGAAATACAAACTTAAAAAATAAAATATGTCACAGTTTTTCACGTATCAAATTGGCAAAAGCAAAGATTAAAAGGACTATAATACTCAGATCAGAATATATAGGGAAAAATGCTTACATATTGAAAATACAATTATTTTTGATAGAACAATTTGGCTATTTCTTTATAAAGGATGTGTTTGATATAATTTTAATTTTTAGAAAACATCCTAAAATATTTTTCTGAATAAACAAAAAATATATGCAAGTGATATGGTTTGTAATATTGTGTAGGAAATAACAATCTCAAAAAGGGGTCGATGAAAGAAGTAATATTACATACATAAAACTGAGTGGTATGACGTATTAAAGAGAGAGAAAAAATAAAGAGAATGAGATAACTATCTTGACACCAAAGCAATATACTTTTAGAGTTAAACAAAGCATGAAAGAATAGGTGCCTTCATTAAAGGCCTAGATTCTAAGGAAAACTGAGCCTTCAGATAGGGGGAGTGTGGTCTATTTTTTTTTAACAACAACAACAATGAAAGTGTGGAAAACATGAGATTTCCTAGGAGAACTTCAGCATTTTAGGTTCCTGGAACTTGTTGAATTAATAGGTGGGATTAATAAAATTGTATTTTAATAGCTCTTTAATGCAGAATATGTTCTAAACTTTGAACTGTGCAATAATGATGTAGACCTATGTGAGTCTCTTTCATTCCCTCCCTTAACTTAGTTCTCAGGTCAGAGGGAATGAAAAATAATCCCATAGGTCTTCATCATTATTAGTTCTAAAAAATAACAACTGGGAAAAATACAAGTACTATTTATTTATCGCCCCTAAGCATCTGTTAATTAAAATTAAGAAGTAAGGCTAGTGGCTTTTTCTAGTTAAAGCAATGACTTGCCCTAAATAATTCTATCTCTAAAAAAACAATTACAATCAAAATAGGCAGTGATTGTAAAATATGAACTTTAGTGGGATTTCTTTAACAGTTCACTGCTTATAATTTTCTTGGCTGTGGTATAATTCAGGTTTTAGATTTATTCTTCATAATTATAGAATTCCTTGATCTTATGATGGAGAGTACTATGTAAAAACATATTTAACATGGCTGTCATGATTCCATCATTGTGGGTTATCATAATCTATAAGTATGCAATTAATGTTCCTTTACATTAGACAAAGCAATTTTCATCATTCATTGTTTCTTTTATTTCCCTAGATGATTCTCTGTGATTTTGATACACACTGATCAGCATATAAATAAATCATGCCTAAGAATCAACAATAATAGATAAAAGTGATGAATTCATTGTTCTTTTTCATATATTCACATTTTGGAATCATGTTCTCCACATTATTTTTTCTTAGTTCGCATGTGTCATCTAACTCTGGGATCTCAAGCATTTTAGGCTTTTAGTCTTAAAAGTAATTGAAGGAATTTATTTTTGCCAACATAAAAGCTCTTTGTCCAATTTACCCATTTTGCATAATTTTATTGAAAAGCTGTTCTCCAATTCTGCCAATCTCAATGACTTTTGTTTAAAGCATCTGGTGTAACAGCTGTCAAAGTCTGTCATTTAGTTGCCTCCTTCCCTTTCTTCCTTGCCTCCTGTTTCTATCATATCCCTGCTCATCAAGCATCAATATCTTTATCTTCTATCCTAAAATGATTCTTCTAAAACACTCTCATATGGTGACGGTAGAAGATTTAAACTTAGGTGGTGGGCACATAGTGCAATATGCAGGCCTTGTAACATACTGGTAAAAACCCACACGGGAAACTTGTATGATCATGTTAACCAATGTCACCCCAATAAATTTAATAAAAAATAAATAAATAAAACACTCTCGAGTACTATTTCTTAGTAAGATTAGTGTTTTTTCTTCAAGAAATTATCATGATTCATTCACTAGTGCTAGGTATACTCTACTACTTGAAATAATTATATGTGCATATGTATGTAATGATATATATATACATATTTTTATAAAATATGTTAATGTACTTTATAATATATCTAATAAAATATAAAGTCAAGGCATACTAATCACGTCATAGGTCATCTACTATTTTAGAAAAGTGTCATGGAATTTTGACTGTCTTCCTAGGAATTTTGAAATACCATATTCTCTATCATCCTCAACTCATTTTGCAATTTATTATTAAAAATATTATGAGGGTTATTTTAAGTTGGATATAATATGTACTCCTTTTATTCTAAGACATTAAGTATTATTTGAGGATGATCAGTTATATATATATATGTATATATGAAATATAAAATTATATATAAATATTAAGGCTATATATATATATATGCATTTAGCTTTAGTGAGATTGTAACTCTCCTCATCTTATAGTTTTCTAGAAGTATTATAAATTAAATAACATATATGTTATTTTTATTAAAAAGTGCTTTGTTTTGAATCTTCTCTATATATTTTCCCGTTAGATTATTCTTATTGGTTTTGCTATCTCTTGCCTACAGCCACCAAATAAACATTAAATAGTTGCTAACAGCAAAAATGTGATGGCTAATTTTTGCTTTAGAAATATTTGATTTCTTTTTACTGCTCTTCTTCCTCCAGCCAGGTCAGCAATTTGTACAAAAACTGGGTCCTGCTGATTTGTCAGTGGTTAAACATTTGTGCTGCAAAGAATTCATCAGCTTTAGGAATAGAATAGGAAGCACACAGCAACCTTTTCGCTCACACTGATATCAAAGGATGTGGCTGGTGTTGCAGGAAACTTGTGTGTCTGAGTTTATGTTGCCAGAGCATTATTTCCTCCTTACCTGATAGGACTGATATGTGTTAGTTCTAATTATCTGTAGGAAATGTTACCTACAATATACCAAGTCTAACATGTCTCATGAGCATGTGCAGATACGGGCCTGCAGAGGTTACAACATACAACAGACACAGCTTGATGGAAACGCTGGAATGCTGAACGTCAGCTGGAAACATGTTAAAGCTTCAACAAATACACCACCCTTAACAAAAGCACTGCCTGCAGATGTAGCAAATAATTAGCAGCTGGCTTTCCAAAAGGCAGGAACCAGGCGGCAGGACTCTTGAGCACACAAGCAGACAGCCTACAGGTAGCTCCACTTTATCAGGTTAATTGACAAAATTGATTTTAATTAAATTAATTAAAGATGGGTTGAATTCCCCCTAAGGTGTGTCTGGAAAAGGATTGAATATTCTGTTGAAGGCAGTTACTTGAACTCATGTTCATGCTTAGTGCGGTTAAATTCCTGTTTTCAATAGCTGGGTTTAGGAAGAAAACATTAGTCAGGGAGTGTTTGTTGCCATTTGTTTCTTTTCTTTTTTCTTGACATCTTATTTCATTCCATGCTAGGAGCAGCACATGTCTCTGATAAAGCTGAACATTAAAATTGACATATTAACACATGAACATGTTACAAATGTCAGTTAAATTAGGCCTATGGTTTTTGCATAGTGGATAGCTATGGGGTGGACCATCCATGAGTAGCCCTGAAAGACCATGGCATGCTTCTGCCTTTGCAACATTGCAGAGGTGATGTAGTTAACATGTAGTCATCTACAGAGCCAAAGAACCACTCAGGACGCATGTACTCTACACACTGGATGAAGCAGCATGTGTTATGCAAGAAATAAAATGATGAGCAGAAACCTCTATCTTCTCTGCTTTCAAGACTTCACTTCCCAGAGGACACTATCCTCACTGAATCTCTGCCATTGTCGTGCATGCATTCCCATTATGTAAAATATGCTTTAAAAAGAAAGTCTCCTGTTAGCGGTAGTGATGAAAATGATTTCCAAGAAAAAGATGATATATTGGCAGTTCTTGAAATACGTTCTTAGTAACTATTAATGCTCTGCTGCAGTACCATTGTTACATTCAACTAACTACCAATTTATTTGGGGTAGTTTACAAATGCTGTACTATGAATCCCAGTGGGTGGGGTTGAAGGGAGGAGGTTAGTGGTTGGGAGACAGAGGGTAGGAAAGTTTGAGAAAATACTAGAAGTAATTTATGGTCTGGAGGAATTCCAGAGGGTGTGTGAATTTCTACAGTGGTTTCTCAAGGACCCTCCTGGACTCTGCTAAACACAAATGAGAAATTATCATCTTCAAACATTCTGGAATGAGATTGCAGAACCCACTTTTGCAAACTTCTCCAGACTTTGTGTATCAGGATTCTTCATGTTTAATGTGATCTATCATCTTTTGTTCTGATCCATGGTCCCTATATCTCCTCCACATGTAACCATTAGCAATACTGCCATTAGCGGATTTGTGCCTTGTATGCTATTTGCTTGGTTCTGCTGTCCTATTCTGAATTACACCATTTTCTGATACCAGGAAAACTCTTTATTCTTCTTTCTCTAATGCATAGATTCTCTTTCTGCATATGCCACACAAAACAGTGATTAGAACTGATTAAAGGTAGATGTCGTATCCTTTTTTTTTTTTTCATCAATTAGAGTTTTCAGGCTTTCCTGAAATCAGGTTATTACTTTATGTTTAATTTTTTATTTAGAAATATTGGCCAAGATGAAATTAAGAATGTTCACAACTAGGCCTGGCTGGTGTGGCTCAGTTGGTTGGAGTCCCATTTCTGTACATCAAATGGTGGCAGTTCAATTCCAGGTCAGGGCACATACCCAGGTGGCTGGTTCACCAGTCTGGGAGCTCACAGGAGGCAGCTGATCTGATGTTTCTCTCTCCCTCCCTCTCTCTCATTAATTAAATAAAAAAAATAAAAATAAAAATAAAAAAAGACTGATCACAACCATATGTGATCTTAAAGCATTTTCTTTCACCATGCCTTTTTCCTAGGACACGACAGAAATGGTATATGCCATGGAGGTTAGGAGACCTGAAAAGTATCTAAAATTTTTTTGTCTCTCTTTTCTATGTATCCTTTTTTTTTTTTTTTTTTTCCTGCTGGTCATACCATTGTTTAGAGCAAAGTAAAATCGTAGAAAACCTTTAAATTCATTCTTTATTTACAAAGGTTTATTGAGCATTTCTAATGTGGTATAGAAATACCTGTCAAAAACTAATCCTTTCTTCAGGTTTTTTGAGTTTAGTGGAGGATATGGCTAATAAACAATAAACCAAAAATGACAAATTATATATTATATTATATCTCTAACAGTGTTTTGAAAAAAAAAAGTAGCATATAAAGGAGGGCTTGTAGTGAGGGCTTGTCAGAGGGAGCTAATTTTTTTCATTGAAGGTGATTATGGTAAGACATACTGAGATTGAAAAGATATGTTTATAAATTATAATTTTGATACTGCCATGTTTATAGAAAACAGAAAAAACAAAGTAGAATATGTCAAGTTGTTCTCTAATCTATCAATAATGGTACCGTTATGCATTTCTTTGGGTTTGACTATACCTTGTTTAAGGTTTCACCTGGTTTTCGAGGAGACTGACAAATGATGTTTCTTTTTAACTATCTACTAGAGGCCCGGTGCATGAAATTCATGCATGGGAGGGTATCCCTCAGCCCGGCCTGCACCCTCTCCAATCTGGGACCCCTTGGACATCCCTCTCAAAATCCGGGACTGCTGGCTCCTAACCGTTCATCTGTCTGCCTGCCTGATTGCCCCTAACTGCTTCTGCCTGCCAGCTTGATCACCCCTAACCACTCCCCTGCCGGTCTGATTGATGCCTAACTGCTCCCCTGCTGGCCCAATTGCCACCAACTGCCCTCCCCTGCCGGCCTGATTGCCCACAACTGCCACGACCCGCCTCCTCCTCCGGGACCTGCATCCTCCATGTGAGGTGGCGGAGATGCCAGGACCAGCCTCCTCCGCACCGCACAGAGCTGTGGGACCCCCAGGCCTCACCACGAGGAGCAGCTGCCGGGCCTCCATCTTGTGAGGGCGTGACACCACCTAGGCTATTATTAGTATAGATCATCTATCATCTATCTATCTGTCCGTCTGTCTATCTATCTCTCTATCATCTATTTTAAAGCTGAATAAAATTCAAATACAGCTTCCCTTAGCACCTTGGCTGGCAAACCACGGCTCGCAAGCCACATGCAGCTCTTTGGCCCCTTGAGTGTGGCTCTTCCACAAAATACCACGTGCGGGCGCGCATGTACAGTGCGATTGAAACTTCGTGGCCCATGTGCAGAAGTCAGCATTTTGTGGAAGAGCCACACTCAAGGGCCCAAAGAGCCGCATGTGGCTCGCAAGCTGCAGTTTGCCAAGCCGCAGTTTGCCGACCACTGCCTTAGCACATGGAATAATTCAACACTCCACTTAGGATAATGCTTTTTAACTAAAACACAAATGGCCAACCAATGCAACCATCTGTCTCCACAGAAAAAAAAAAAATGTGAGTTGGACAAGAATGTTCCCTAAATAAAGATTGAAAAGCCTAAAATAAAATACTTCAAATCAAGGAAGAATAACAGCTGAGCTCTTACTTTCAAGTACCCTCCCCCTCTTTGACTTTACTACTGAAAGGCACATAACCCTAGTTTATTGTTTTTCTTTGTGGAATCATTTTCTATACACATAGTCAAATTCAGGCAGTAGATTACCTTATAAATATTAATTTCTAGTTAATTAGTCTTTTTATTTGAAAGCGCACTGCAAATGTCTGGCCCGTCAAAGCATGCATACTAATTAGAAGTAAATGCACCTTCACAATGTTCATAAGGAAATGATAGTTTAATCTTTGGACTGTCACTTCTTATTGGGATAGATGATGCCTGGCAGCTCTATGTCAAAATGAGTTGTCAGAAGGGAATACTCCAAAGGCTCCTCGGTTCTTAACTGACAAAACAATACAACAGAGAGACAACCCAAGTTCAAGGAATACCCCATTTATAAGGAGTTCCCAACATTTCATTCTGTACAGTTAGTAACTTTATACTTGAACAGTGGATATCCTAAATTATAGACTTGATTTGGGTCAAACTGCAGAAGTTCCCAAGAGCACATGCTAATGCAAACTTGCTTGCATTTGAATTGTGTTAATTACTGGGTAGCTTGTATGAAACTGCAGTTTAGACAATGTTTTTTTGTTTTGTTTTGTTTTGTTTTTTATCTCATCTCAGTTGTTCTTGTACTTCAACAGTGTTGTATAATACGCAGGGAAAAATGGTAAATAAAAGTAGCTATCTGCCCTACTTGAGTCTTACCACAGACTACTAAGCACAGCATGGGTGGAGACCTCCTTTCCTTAAATTATTTAGACTTCTGAAAGTTACAAGGTAAAGCTCTGCAGGAAGATTAAAAAATATTTCAGCCCACTAACTAATAAGTTGGCTTATGCCAGGGGCTCAGACTATTAAACATAGTGCACTATTGATATTTAACATTAGATTATGTACCTGTTTTTATTAAAAAAAGAGTTTTTGGCTTTCTTTCGATTCAAAGAACTGCTAAATTCTGGAAATTCTTCAAATGAGAAGTCATCTTTTTATAGAAAATATAAAATTAGTAAGGATATTTGGAAATTTCATAAAACAAATCAATAGCTATAAGTACACATGTAATTTCAAATTAAAATTTCATCTGGAATTCAAATTCACTCTATCCTAGGTAAGATGTTCCTCTTTTCTACTACATTTCTGACTCTTCCACTACTCTTCCTCTTGCTCAATTTGCTCCAGTTGCATTGGTGTATTTATCCTTCCTGGAAAAGACCAGGCTTGTTCTTGACCTTCAGAACTCTACTGGAGCATTGGTTTGCCTCTCTACATCTTCTTTATGTTTCCCCACCATTCTCTGTGATCTCTCAGTGGTTCCTGAACTCTTTGTCTTCTGGTGGCTTCAGCCAATGGGGATCAGAAGGAGGGCAGGGAGTGGTCCACATGTTTTTACCCGGGTTCCTTCACTGTGGGATCGCTGCAAGCAGTCTGAGTTCCTTAATGAAAGGCTTTGGAGCTCCGGCAAGGTAGTGATCTTTCTATATTGTTGCATTGTCTAACCTTAACTGTTCTCAGTCCCTCATTCTGTTACTAGCCCTGGGATCCCCCATTCTTTTTTGTGGCTTCCCTATATCCTATCAATATTAGAAATAGCCCCTTTATAAAACTCTTCTATTACCCATTTTGAGTGAACTATGTATTCTTTACTATGATTTTGATTGATACAGGTGTATGCATGTACTATTTTTTTTTTTTTTGGCCAGGAACACCTTTCTCCCAGATATTCACATGGCTAATTTTTCATTCCTTTAAGTAGTTTCTCAAATGTAATTTTTTTAAGTAAGGCCTATCCTGATATTTTTATTTAAGATTAAAACCTCTACATGTATCTTGGCATTCAGATTACCTTTACTTAAATCAGTTGCCTTATAGCAATCATCACCCCATAATAATCTAATTTATATATTATTATTATTGCCTTTGCTCATCATTAGCAAAAAGAACCATAAGAGGAAGGATATTTGTCTATTTAGTTAATTTATGTATCCCAAGCCCTAGCAGAATGTCTGGTACACAGTAAGCAATCAATAAATATTTGTTAAATGGATTTAAAAAGTTAATGCAGTGGAAGTAAGTTTGACAAATGAGGCAGCATGGTATAGTGCTAAGAACATAGCCTTGAAATCAGATATATCTCCTTTCAAACCACAACTCAGCCATTTGTTAGCTCTGTGAAGTTGATTTAATC
>NW_006283639.1:1119446-1132228 GCF_000327345.1 Myotis davidii
TGCTGAAATTATTTCCTTGTTTCTAATATAAGACTAATAATACCTTGAGAGCTGTTGTGAGGTTATAGAATGCCTGGTGTCCTAAATCTATAAATATCACTCTTGTGCTATTGTGATATTCTACCCATATTATGTTAAATCTAAAGAGTTGGGGTATATGATTATAATACAAGTAGGATGATGTCACCCTACTTCTCACCCAGCTAGTCTTCACTCTCATTTCATGTTGCGGGCTTCCCACACATTAGACAAAAGATTTATCACCATGCAAGCCTCAATGGCAAAAGGTAAATATTTCAAGGTACACTTATTAGATTTCCCCTTCAAAAAAATGTCATACCAATGCTGGGACTATGGACCTACAAATGCACTATTTTTCATTACAATGAAAGAATGAAGATAAAGGGATTAGAAAATATATTTGAAAATAATGTTCTGATAAAATCAAGTAAAAATTTACTGAGGCTCTTGGTTCACAATTAGTTTCTGGCATGCAAATTCAAATCTTATTCTTGTCAAATAGATAGGATATTTTACTTTACTTATTAATGCAATCAAACTTCAATCGTGATTCTTCTTATTCAAATGTATCCACAGCCTAAATCTTTCTGTGAACAAGGCAAATCTACAATGTCAAATTGAGACCTTCACTCTGATGTCCTATATACACCTCATACTGAAAACATCCCAAATTGAATTCATCTTCCTAACCCACAAATATACTTATCCTCATTTACTATTTAACTGGGTGGCTTAACTATTCAAACAGTTGTTAAAGCTGAAAGTCTAAGAATAATTCTTGCCACTTCTTCATTGACTAAATTTTCTATATTGATTTATATATTCATCAGCAAATATTTGTTGAGCACCTCCTAGAGCCTATGACACATAAAAAATTCCTGTCATCATAAAATTTATATTCAAGTGAAGTAAAGATCCCATAAACATGCAAATCACTTATAAGCAAAACAATTTCTGATGGTAAAATTCCAAAGAAAGAAAGGTGTTGTGATAGAATAAAAATACAGGATGGTTACAGAACCACCAAAGAAAGGTCTCTCTTATAAGATGACATCTAAGATGGCATCAGCCACACAAAGTCAGAAAATGAGGACTACTCCAGGAAGAGGAAAGAGCTAACATAGATATACAGGTCAGGATGCACTCACAGAGCAGGAAAATTAGTACTGATAGGTCACCATGAGTGTTGGAGAATATATTAGATGAAACTTGACATATTAGCAAGCACCTGGTAAACTAAAGATTTTGTAAATTATGTCAAGACTTTTATTACTGGAGTCATGTGTGGTTGTCTCTCTCCATTGCTAGTGTGGGAGTGAGGTTCTTGGAATGTCGCTGGAACAAGCATTTCTGGAGGCCCCCATAGGAGAATAAGATGTAGCAGAAAGCTTTATTTGCATGAAATTACAAATTACAAATGGGATTCTAAAGTCCCATTTCCCTTCATCCAGTCCCGGACAATGCACAGCTGGGGATTCAGTAGAGCTAGAAGCAAAGCCAGTGTCAGAGTGTTTTTCCCATGGTGGAGTTGGGTCCAGTACAGCATTAGACTAGTTGTAGTCCATTAGTCCATTGTGTGTGGGGTTCACATGCCCATGTGGGCAAATGCACGAGAGTGAGAATCCCGCAAGCCAGGAGCATGCACCAAGAGAGGGCAACCTCCTTTGTTAAAGAGCTTAAGTACCTCAAATATTCCCTTGTTTGCAGTGGCCACACTTACTCTGGCAGATGATCTGTTCCCAGGTGTGACTTGAAAAGTAAGTACTTTCTCTATGTCACCCATACTTTACTGGGCATGCGTTTAAATTGCAGCTTCCTGGCAAAGCTGCACAAATGGCATGACTAAATTTGGCCTTCCCTCGCTCATTTCCAGTTAATTAATAACTGGGTTAACTCATAACAGTATCACTTTGACTTTAATTCCCAGTGTGAAAATAAAACATTGAAGGAGTCACATCCATTTTCCCTATTAACATCTCACATTAATGTGGTCCACCACTGTTACAATCAAAGGACCAATGTTAAAACATTATTATTGACTAAAGTCCATGATTTATTCCTATTTCCTAAGTTTTAACTTAATATAATATTTTTGGGCCAAGATCCCACCCAGGATACCCATAGCATTTAGTCAACATGTCACAAAAGATAGTTTCTCAAGTTTTTCTCATTTTTGATAACCTTGAGAGTTTTGAGGATCCAAGTATTTTATAGACTACCCTTTTATTGGGACTTGGGTGGGTTCCTCATAATCAAACTGGTCTTGGATTTTGAGGAACAAACCACATAGGAAAAGTACCATTCTCATCACATCATACCAAGGATACATACTACCCACTTGACCTGTCACTGTTGAAGCTGACCTTGATCACCTGGCTGCCATAGTGTGTGTAGGATTACTGTTAATCCCCCCCTCCCTGTCCATACTGTAGCCTTTGAAAGGAAGTCACAATGCACAGTCCACACTAATGGAGTAGGGAGTCATGTTCTCCCTTCTTCAGAGTGGATTAGCTACATAAATTATTAGGAATTCTTTTCCATCAGAGAGTTCTCTATTGAAATTACTTTTTAAATATTGTTTTGTAGAGAAAAAGGGGGCCACATACTAAACTTGACAAGCTTAATGGAGGCCTGCATGGCAGGCCTTACTAACTCAGATACGATGGTTTGAAATTAAAACTTCCTAACTAATAGCTAATTGTGGTGGGTATTTATGATGTAGCCCCATACTATCTTCCTTAAGAAAGGTCAATCTTTACCTTAACTGAGCATGTCTATTCCATCTATGATAACATCCCTTTGAAACGTCAGAGTAATAATCCCCTTATCTTTTTTCTGGGGAGTTACATGTTAATATTTTTCTGAGAGGTGAAAAGACGTATTTATATATTCATTTTTATCACCCCTGCTATACACATATGTATATACACATCAGAATTGTGTATCCAGGGCCAGCCATAGGCCAGTTGTGAACTAACTGAAATTTGTCAGAGTGGTACAAATCTGTTCCCTTGTCAATACTTTCATGGCAGCTGTTCTTCTCCCCCATCCCTTTGAATGAATCCCCTACATTCAAGATTTCCTTAAAGAAAATCCTATAGGATTAAATACATCTCTGTTTACATTGCTTTTATTAGAAAATCAGTGAATTTAATTCATTAACAATAAATAGTGCTTGACACTTTTAAGAAATAACATGCCATGGAATAAATGGAGATACAAAATAAGTTTCAGACTGAAGAGGGAGACATAGAATCAGATGATAGAGTGTCCTATATAATAAAAGCCTAGTGTGCTAAGTGTCCGGTAGACCAGTCAGCCATTCAACCAATCAAAGCATGATATGCTAATGATATGTTAAGATCACTCAACCATTTTCTATGACATGCACTGACCACCAGGGGGCAGACGCTCTGACTGGTAGGTTACCTTGCTTCTGGAACTCCTCAGGGGATGTCAGAGAGCTGGTTTTGGCCTGATCCCGCAGGCCAGGCCAAGCGACCACACTGGTTTACGATTAATTTTGGAATCTGATATATGGTTGACTTGAAATCCAAGATGACTTTAAATGGGAAAAGGTAAGTAAGATCTCTGATTGACTGAAGAAAGAGAAGCAGAACTGTAAGTAAGTGGTCAAAGAATCGATTGGTGTTTACAAACCAATTAACTCTTAATTTTTTCACAATGTAAAGTATTTTGGTAAAGTTATGAGTAGTGGATGGAGACCTGTAAAAAACAGCCTTGCTTAGCACTTGGAGAAGACACAAAAGTAAATATAAAGAATATCTAAGCGAATGTTAGACAAACAAAACTTGTGAAACAAAAGAAATATTCTTGATTTTAGCTCAGGGCTTATTTTATTATTTGTAGGTTGCCTTTTAGATTCATTGATTTAACCATGTAGATTAATCTGGTTATACAGAGACATTTGAATTTTAGGATGAATCTTCTGACAACTCAATGCAATACACTTAAATATAATTTTATCCCTTAATAGAGAATAAGTAAGATGTTTACTTATTTTTTCACATTTGAATTTGTCTTGGATGCCTAGAGAATCCATTTGTCTTCATAAAAAGGCCCACTGGTAAATGAATAGAAACGTCTGGAGATTAGGGTGGGGATTGCAGGGTTGGGGGTTGGGCAGGGAGATCCACTGTTTTGAATTTGAATTTTGGAATTGTTTAAACAGCATTAACATGTTTTTATTTTGCTTTATTTTGTTTTGTTTCAAGACTTCTGTAAAACCCTAACTTGTTAATATGCATTGTGAATTTTTAGGAGAGAGAACTACTATACAGTCCTCCCCACATTTATCTGGGCAGAAGGTTAAAAAAAAAATCACTTCATACAGCAATGAACCATATAGGCATGCTCCTTGCCTACACAGTGCTTACTGTAGTTAAGAACTAGAGGGCTCATTACAATATGTTGCCTCAAATAAGTGGAAATTTGGAAGTGTAACACAAGTTAAACAGCATTCCTTAACATTTATGTATACCTGACCCTAAAATATCATGTTGCATTAAAAAGTGTTTATTTGCCTGGCCAGTGTGGCTCAGTGGTTGAGCATTGACCTATAAACCAAAAGGTCAAGGTTTGATTGCTGGTCTGGGCACATGCTTGGGTTGCAGACTCCATCCCCAGGAGGGAGTGTGCAGAAGGCAGGCAATCAAAAATTCTCTTTCATTAACGTTTCTGTCTCTCCCTTTCCCTTCCTCTCTGAAATCAATTTTTTTAAAAAAGTATTTATTGGTCCTTTGGTTGAGAATGGACACACACCTGGGTATACTTTAATAGTTTCTTATGGGAATTAGCTTTATCATAAACACATATTTAAAGTCCAAAGTATTTTTAAATCATTTAAAAAGAATTTATGTTACTTTTTTCATTTTTCTACCATCGGACTATGAACTGTCACCAAAATAAAGCAAAACATAAAAAAAATTAAGAGAGCCCTGGCTGGTTTGGCTCAGTGGATAGAGTGTCAGCCTGTGGACTGAGGGGTCCCAGGTTCAATTCCAGTCAAGGGCACATGCCTGGGTTGTGTGCTCGATCCCCAGTAGAGGACATGCAGGAGGCAGCCAGTCAATGATTCTCTCTCATCATTGATGTTTCTTTCTCTCTCTCACTCTCCCTTCCACTCTGAAATCAATAAAAATATATTTAATAAAAAAACTTACTATTAAAAAAATAAGAGAATTAGGATATTACACGGATAATAAGTGAATTAGTTACACAGTAACAAAGTGAATGAATCAGCATACCTCTGTTTGATGTAGCAGCCAATTACATTATTACACTTCATAGGATAAACCTCGTTAACAAATCATGCACATTGTCCCCTTGTTTCTATTCAGAGGATCACACGTTTAGACTATATTCTTTGATAAGTGTTTCCATTTGCAGCCTCAAGAACACAGAATTGTGCTTCACTCTGTTCACTTCTCTCCCCTCCCTGATGCTATTTTGATTAATGGGATAAATACCATTCTAAGTCATTTGTGGTTGGCCAAGATTAAGTATGTTGAATGAAATTTTATTATTTCTATATAATACAGTTCTTAGTGCAAAGATAGAATAAAAGTAAATTGTGGAAAATAGGAAACAATAGACATTTTGAGATGCTATTCTGATTCATACTTTTTAAATTCATTTTATTCTAATATACAAAAAACACCCACATTTTTTGTAATGTTGTCTCAGTATCTGAAACCCTACCCTATTTTGCAAATGTTACAAATTCCTTCTTCATTGTTGTGAATATTATTTGCAGACTAATTTTATTTTTAAACCTGAAGCCCTACACTTATTTTCCAAGTAGTCTATATAATATCTTTATTAATTTAGATATTAATTTAGAAAGTAGACAGTGACCTCAGGCCATTTTTTTAAATAGATTTTTAGAGAGAGAGGAAGGGAGAGGGAGAAAGAGAGAAAAATCATGTGAGAGCTATACATTGATCGGCTGCCTCTTGCACGACCCCTACCGGGGATTGAGCTTGCAACCTGGGCATGTTCCCTGACTGAGAATCAAACCTGAAACACTTCAGTGAACTGGATGATGCCCAACCAACTGAGCCATGTGCACCAGGGCATCTTTATTAATGTTTGTGTTACATTTATTTAGGGTGCTTTATCAAGCTTTAGTCTCAGTTTTCTAACTAATGAAGATTGCTTTCAATGCTCAGAGCATTGATTTTAGCTCAGAGCTTGTTTTATTGTCCATAGGTTGGCATTCTGTTTGTTGCCTTTTAGAACCACTGATTTAACCAATAGATTAATTCGGTTATACATGAACATTTGAATTTAATAATAAATATTCTGCCAATGCAATGCAGTAAATTTAAATATAATTTTATCTCTCAAAAGATAATAGTTCAAGCCCTGGCCAGATGGCTCAATTAGTTGGAGCATTTGCAAAAGTTCATGAAAGTATAGAATTCAAATTTATAACTTTTCTCTATGTAAAATTTCAGTCAAATGTTTTCAATTAGACTTTTTTATCTCTATTAATCATCTAAGCCTGACCTACTTTTATATGAAATTCTAAAATTCCCTCACCACTTTTTTAAAACACATCCATTTTTTTGTAAAGGCTAAACTCATGCTTCTTCATTCACTTTAATGACCATATTCTTACGGTTTAAATTTTAAAAAGCTTCAAAATCATATTGCAAATTAAAAATGAAATTACAAAAATGTGCAATTTGTTCAACGTGACTGTATATGAGAATACTAGAGGCCCCGTGCACAAAATTGTGTGGTCCCTAGGCCTGGCCGGTGATTGAAGCACTAGCGTCTGGCATGGAAGGGCAGGTCCCAGCTGACCTCTGGGCCCTGGGCAGCACCTGGGCCCCCAGGTCCCCCATGCACCCCCCTTCACTTGAATCACAGTGCCCTAGTCCCCAAGCAGAGATAGAGTGAATGCAGTCAAATGCCGTGGCCCAGGGCATAGCGTGGGCCTCTGGGCTGCCCAGCAGCACTGCATGGAAGCCAGGCAGCCTCGCAGACTGGCTCCTGTGTGAACCCACAGGGAGCCTGACTGGCCCCTGTGGTCTCGGTGGCTACAGCCCAGCTCTCCCAGAAGAGGCCACACAGCTGTGGGGTGGGCTCCTCACAGGCGCCCGGCACCTGAGCCCAAGGTCTTCCCTGCACCATCCCTGGGGTCCTGGGGGAGGGCAGCAGGTGGAGTGAGATTGAGCTTGGCAGACCACCATCCCTGTCACCCCCTCCTGCAGGTAGCCAGTGAGAGGTCTCAGCCCCCCACCTGGGAGCCACAGGAGGTTGGTCACACAACCCCGGTTTCCTGTCCCAGCCTGGGGCCCAGCACTGATCAGGCGATCAGTGCCTGTCAGCTGCTGGTCACCATCTGCGATGTGATGTGCCGGCAGTGGGCCCCCACCCAGTTCCCTCAGCACCTGGGATCCGGGTGGTGGCCACGCCCTCTGCCACCACCTCTAGTCCCTGTTTACAGGGTGATCAGTGGGGTGATCGGCCCCTACCCGCACCCACATTGGCCTGGAGCTGCCCACTCATCTGCTCTACCATCCCGCTGAAGTTCCACTCTTATTGGGGCCCATCGGGGCTGGCAATACCTCCACTGCCACCTGCTGCCAGTGCCACGTCACTGACACCCCCTGGCGGTCAGAGCATGTCATAGCGAGCAATTGAATTCTGGTCTCCTAGTCAAACTCCTGGTAGAACGACAGCCTGAGGGGACAATTTGCATACTAGGCTTTTATTATATAGGACTAGAGACCTGGTGGACAAAAATTTGTACACTTGGGGGGCATCCCTCAGCCTGGCCTGTGCCCTCTCGCAGTCTGGGACTTCGCAGGGGATGTCCACCTGCTGGCTTAGGCCCGCTCTCCGGGGAATCGGGCCTAAGCTGGCAGTCAGACATCCCTCTGGCAGCTGGGCAGCCCTTGGGGGATGTCTACTTGCCAGCAGGGAGCAGACCAAAGCTGCAGTTGGACATCCTTAGTGCTGCTGAGGAGGCAGGAGAGGCTCCTGCCATGACCGCTGTGCTTGCAGCTGTCAGCCTGACTTGTAGCTGAGCAGAGCTCTCCTTGTGGGAGCGCACTTACCACCAGGGGGTAGCTCCTGCATTGAGCATCTGCCCCCTGGTGGTCAGTGTGTGTCATAGTGAACAGTCATTCCCAGTTGTTCTGCTGTTAGGGTCAATTTTCATATTACCCTTTTATTATATAGGATATGCATATTACCCTTTTATTATATAGGATAGAGGCCTGGTGCATGGGTGGGGGCTGGCTGGTTTATCCTGAAGGATGTCCCGGATCAGAGTCGGGGTCCAGCTGGGGTGCCTGCCAGCCTGGGTGAGGGGCTGAGGGCCGTTTTCAGGCTGGCCACACCTCCTTCATGGTGGGGGTCCCTAATGGTGTGTCTGGCCAGCATGGGTAAGGGGCTGATGGCCATTTTTAGGCTGGCCATGCCCCCCAGCGACCCAAGCTCCCAGCCTCTCTCTTTTTTTTATCTTTTGTTTTTCTTCAGTGCTTCCTTGAGTGGAGGCCATGGCTGGCTAGAAGCAGGTATCTGGGATTTATTTACCTTCTATAATTGAAACTTTGTAGCCTTGAGCAGAGTCCATGGCTGGTCAGAGCAGGCGGAAATCTTGGCTTCCTCCATTGCCAGTAACAACCCAAGCTTCCGGCTCACTCTATCTCCTTGGCCGCCGCCATCTTAGTTGGATTAATTTGCATACTTGCTCCTGATTGGGTGGTGGGCGTAGCTTGTGGGTGTAGCAGAGTGGCAGAGTGATGGAGTGATGGTTAATTTGCATCTTTCTCTTTTATTAGTGTATATGTGGAATTTTTTAAAGGTGTATTAAAAATTCAAACAACAGCTAATAAAAAGGGATGCTATTTTCTAAATACAACACCAACAAAAGTCCTCCTGCTACACAGATAATGTAGACAGTTCTAGTTATCTAGTGGGTGAGTACTTAGGAGATACTTAAATGTTTTTTCAATTCTATTCTTTTGCTCATTTCTCTCTCTCTCTTTTGTTCTTTATTTCTTCCAAAATATAGGAACTAGAATCAGATTCATGTTAGATATTTTGGCAAGAATACATAATGGGTGGTTTGTGTACTTCCATCAGAAGATACATATTAGCTACTTGTCTTGTTATTCTACTAGTGGCTGTTGATTATCATTGCCTAAATTTTGAATTTCATTAGAGATTTGAAAAACATTATTTTTATATATTTTTTCTTTATTAGCTGCAGTATTTCCATAGAGAAAAACATCTCCTTGATAATTATTTGGTTATATGTGATATAGTTGACAAAATGTGTCTAACAAGTTTATTTTCTTTTATTTTCCAGTTTTCAATTGGCAAAGTAAATCTAGATATCTCTTAAAAGTGAAGAATTGACATTTAAAAGTATTTTTATATCTTGATAAATGAAAAGAATTTGACATATTATGTTTTAATATATTGCAGTGGTTATTCTTGTTAATGCTCTCATTTTTCCACTTTTGACTTGTGGAAGACTTTTCAAGGAGTTTATGATGTAGCTCTAGCAGTCTTAGATGGAGTCCTTGCTTTCACCTGGGGCAACATATTCTGCATCTTTCCTAGATTTACTAATTGTTAACATTTTGCGACTTTTCTTTTATCTATCATCTATATCTATCTATCTATCTATCTATCTATCTATCTATCTATCTATCTATAATCTATCCATCCATCTATCTGTATTAATATATATAAAAATATCTATCTGTTAACATTGCGACTTTTCTTTTATCTATCATCTATATCTATCTATCTATCTATCTATCTATCTATCTATCTATAATCTATCCATCCATCTATCTGTATTAATATATATATTAATATATATATATCCATATATATTATTTTGCTAAAACATTTGAGAGTAAATTTCAAAAATAGTAATCCTTTTAAATCTAAGTACTTCACCATACATCTCCAACCCAATATTTCCAAATCAAATTTAAGGTTTCAGAGTTGTTTTGTTTTGTCCTTCCCCCCCCCCCCCAAAAAAAAAAAAAATTCTTAAATCTTACATGTGTAGAGTCTGTCTCCTACATGGAAACTTGGTTCTCAATAATAACAAAAAGATCATTCATTTGCATTTACTTATTTCTTTTGATGGCAAGTGTTTTTTATTTTTGCCATTATTATTTTACTTATTAAAGATTGATCAAACCAATCGAAAATTTTGAAACATAGTAACCTTTACAAATGTATACATTTTATCATTTTCTAACATCTGATCTCTTTCTATCTCCTTTCGTTCAAATCTTATTTCTGTAATTTCATGTCAGTTACTTCTAGTGAATAGCAGAACTGGTTGACATTAACATCACTAAACCAACATTTAATTGGTAATTCCTTGTACAGCCTTGGAGGAAATGTGTTTTTCTCATCTGGTGGATCTGATGCTAGTGTCTCTGCCCTTCTGTGAATTAAGGCAGTGCTTCTTAAACTTGGAATATACACATAGCATCTTGAAATCTTGCTAGAATGCAGGTTCTCATTCAGTAGGTCTGTGCTGGGGCCTGAGTGTTCTGCAGCTCTAACAAAGTCCTAGGAGATGCTGATGATGCTGGCCCCTGCATCACACTTTTTCAGTAGCTAGAGTTTAGGGTTTGCTGGGTTAAGTGATTTTTTTTTTTCAGATAAAAGATGTGCTACATTTCTTCTGTCATCTTGTAACTTAGGGTTTTATAAATACCTAGGTAGGTAACTGAACATGTAGCTGTACTCACACTGAGGTGGCTAATTTCCTTCGGTTCCATTTTCTCAATTTTCCTCATTCTCCTTATTGATGCTCTCTCTAGGGCAGTGGTTCTCAACCTCCTGGCCCTTTAAATACAGTTCCTCATGCTGTGACCCAACCATAAAATCATTTTTGTTGCTACTTCATAACTGTAATGTTGCTATTGTTATGAATCGTAATGTAAATATCTGATATGCAGGATGGTCTTAGGCCACCCCTGTGAAAGGGTCGTTCAACTACCAAAGGGGTCGCTACCCACAGGTTGAGAACTGCTGCTCTAGGGTGTCATTGGTAAAGAGGCCCTCTGTGGAGTGGTCATCTGCAGGCTTAGTGTACATTCCGTTTTACTGGTCTACTTTCTTTATCTTAACCATGCTTGAGGGCACTCGTAGTGACTCCACACCTACTGAGGTGACAGTTACCAACATTTTCCGTATGATGCCATTATTGGGCTGCTTTCCTGGAGCCATCATTGAATTTACCTTTCTCACGCTTACTGTGCTATGGTGCTATTGGCAATCTGGGGTGGTTAATGCCTGTGATGGTTGTCATCTGCAGTGTTTTTACTGCCTCGAACTAGCATCATCTGTAACATTAGCTGCTGCTATACTTAACCCCCTTCAACAACATCAAACCTTATAGTCTCTTTGCCTCCTAAGTTACGTCCTGATTTACCTCCTTTACGGCAGTCTTCTGGACAACAAGAACTTTCACTGTGTTATTCATTTGATTATATCTTAAAGATGTATTACAGAAGATGCCATTTGAAGTTGTCATGAATTTGAGGTCATTGAACTAAAGCTTCCTCTGCAGCTCACTTCTGCCTGTGGTGCATTTTCTGAAATCGGGGGAGACCCAGTGGTAAGTGGCAAGCAGGCTCCTTTCTCCCTGCTCAGCCACTGCTGCAGTGACCACAGCCTGCCGCCAGGCCTGCAGCACTTGTCTATGGGAGCATTGACCAGGCCAGTGATGGTGATCTGCTAAGGGCTTTCTTAGACTCACGCTGTATTCCCAGGACCAGTCAGACTCACCTTAGTTCTCTTATCCCAAAAAAGTGAAGAGAATCTATTTAAAGCACATAATATAAAGCAAATGCACAACGTAGTTGCCAAAACGTTTTAAAGCATGAAAATGTTTATGAATTCAGACAGACAAGCCTTTGGCCGTAGATATCTTGCTTGATACCTAGTTAACACTGTCCTAATCAAAGTGGTCAAAAAATGAACCCTGCTTTGCAGACTAGGCTGGCATTAGCACTATCCATTACTAATGAGACTCCCTAGACATGTGAAAGTAAGTTAATAAAGACAAAGATAGATGCTTATGATTTGCATTTCTTGGGAGATTTTGTTTTTTGCTAAGAGCCTATAATTCAACAAGTCCATCTCAAATGGCAATAGGATAAAAAAAAAATATATTTTATATGTATTAAAATATAACTATTATTTAATGCATATTATTATACAAACTAGAGGCCTGGTGCATGAAATTTATGCGGGGAGGGGGCATGTCCCTCAACCCAGCCTACCACTCTCTCCAATTTGGGACCCCTTGGGGGATGTCCGACTGTCGGTGCAGGATTGGGCCTATACTGGCAGTCGGACATCCCTCTCACAATCTGGGACTGCTGGCTTCTAACCGCTCGCCTGCCGGCCTGATCTCCCACAACTGCCCCCTCCTGCCACTACTCACCTCCTCCACACGAGGAGGCAGAGACACCGAGACTGGCCTCCTTCATGCAGTGTGGAGCCCCTGGACCCCCAGACCTCACCGTGCGGAATGGCCGCTGGGGCCCACCTCTGCTGTGTGCATGGCCATCTTGTGGTAGCCATCTTGTGGTGGCCATCTTGTGATGACATTGCGTGCAAGGGCGCAAGGACCACCCAGGCTTTTATTGATATAGATATTATATGTTATATTATTATAATAGAAATATCTATTTTAAACATATATAAATATTTAGCATATTTTTAAGAAATATCTTTCA
>NW_006283639.1:1132260-1140643 GCF_000327345.1 Myotis davidii
ATATATATTATATATTGTATTTTAAAATATATAAATATATAATATATTTTTATTAAGAAATATCTTTCTAAAGTGCAATATTTACAATATTGTCCCAAATTCAGTTGTCTCTCATATCATAAAGTTTCACATGTCTAGGAAGATGGTTGGGGAACGTTATTAGGTGAAGCACAGAGAGTATGACACTTGTACCCATGATTTGGAAGTGCTTATCCTTGAAGGTGCACTACCTCCTTCTCATTTTTAGTCTGTGTACTTTGTGATATTTAACACTGACCACATGCAAATGGAAGTGGAACAAAAAAGAGAAAAATGAATATAATTGAACGGAATTTTATATGTGGATATTGAGAAATTTCTAAGAGTTCTTGGATATATTCTTTTCCATGTTCTCTTATGACCTTGGGATATAAAATCATGTATGGTGAATGGGATGCCAATAGGTTCCAGAGAAACTTTTAAGATAATGCATATTCACTTTTGTCTATACAGAGAGAAGCTACATAAACAATCTGGGGCGTTAAACATGCTGGAGCTTGCTCGGTAATAATTGCAGACACAATTGCTATAGAAACCGCTTATATGTGAAAGTACCTTCAAAGGTAAGGTCTCAGCTTCCCCTGTAGTAATGTCCATTCGGCAGTAACAGGATGTGGGGAAGCTCCAGCGCTTGTGATAAAGGCATGTTTAACAGTTGAAAATAAATCATCAGTGCAATGGTTTAAAAAGTAGTTCATACTTAGGTAGTACTCGATGATAGAGGTGGTTTCAAAAATGATTAAAAGAGTGTTCCTTTAAAGGTGCCTATAGCTACAAGATCTCTATGAGCTGAATGTTCATGTTGCTAAGCTCATGTTCCTGCCATCAAAAAAATATAATAGAAAAAAGAAATGTCTAAAAGTGATAATAGGAAAATACATTTTCTTTCTTCAGAAGAATTTTTTTTGGAGATGTTCCTTTCTGATCGTGAATGATTCTGCCTTCAATAAAAGCACCCGCTGTGGTCTTCCAAGCTTTTGCCTCTTCAGTATTCTAGGCTAATAGTTGAGAACAGCCCTGGATCCCTTCCTTGCCCTGTTAAATTCACAGCAGCAGCTGAAAGGCCTTAGGCCAATTTTTGTACTTGGTGCTTCCTTAGCTGACAGGGTGGTTTCTGCTGCCATCTGATAGCTGTAAAATTCAACTTGCTGCTCTGTTTACTAATTCTTCCAAGGTTATTATGCTGCTTATTTTCCCATAAGTGACATGGATAAACTTTATCTTATCTCTTTCAGCTTCATGACATTTGATCTCCGCTGAATTATAATAGACTCATACTTATCCAAGATCTGGCAATATTTTTAATGTTTTTTGTGTGTGTTTTGCTTGTTTGTTTGTTTATTGAGGAAGTTGAGGGGGACAAGTTCAAGTCGAAGGAATTTTGGGAAAGGAGTAATGCCCACTGTCTTGTCCGCATTGTTGTGTTAGCCTTAAACTAAGCCCCATGGTTTCAGCAACCCCCTTTTACCGTTTTGTCCATCAGAATAATCTTTGCAGTATGCACACTTGACCATGGTAGTCCCCAGCTAAACAAATGAACAAACAAACAAAGAATGTCTTAATGTATCTCTATTGCCAATGAATGGAGTCCATAATATTGAGACTCCTTGTTCTATTGTTTCTACCTTTTTTTTACCACTCCTTCCTAAACTCTTCCCTTTGACAACATACAACTGTTATCTCCAAACACGTTTTCTATTTCACTTTGCTCTGTAACTGTTCATTCTGTCCCAATTTGCAAAAATGTCATTTTGTTATCAGAGAAAGTGGAGTATCCCTTTCCTCACTGGATGCTGGGGGTGAAGTCCTTACAATATCTTGAGAAAAATAATTTTCTTAGATTCACACAGGAGGATGAGTGATTTTTATTTGTGTGGAATCCCAAGTCCCATCCCCCTTAATCCAGTCCTGGAGGAAGCGTAACTGGGGTTTCCATAGAACTAAAAGCAAAGCCAGTGTCCAGAGTTTCCATTCCATGTTGCAGCTGGGTTCAGGTCAGCATCAGGGTAGTTGCAGCCCATTAGTCCATTGTGTGTGGGATCCACTGGCTGTGGACCATGTGGGCAAATGCAGGGGAGCCAAGAGAGCTCCCTCCCTGCAACAAGCGTCCCAAGAGAGCCAAGAGCAGGAAATGAACCAAGAGTGAAGCCCTTTGTTCAGGGAGTTAAGTAGCATCTCAAATTTCACACTCTTGCCTTGGCCATGTCTATTCTGGCCAACAACCTGTTCACAGGTGTGACTGACAGCAAGCACCTTTGCTAGTCCCCCCAACTTCACTGGGCATGTGTTTATCACCCCTCTGTTGGATCCCCGTGGAGTGTAAAGTTGTAGCTTCCTGGCAAAGATGCCCAGATGACATGCCTATAATATTTGGTCTTCCCTTTGTTCTTTTCCTGTTATTTATAACTAGATTAATTACAATGGTATCAATTTCATATCTTCACAATACATACACACACACACACTGTCACAGATTAGCAAACTATGGCTTTGTCCTTGAATCAGTCAGGCAAATTAATCTTTCTGTCACATGCAGTTATATTTATTAAACTATTTGATTATAATTGGTGCTATATTTAGTGCATGTTTTTACCTTTTCCCATCCAGTAGATTAGTGATTTCTGAGGATAGAAACCGGCTCAGTAAAGACTGTGTATTTCAGAAGCATAAGCATTATTTTGTTTGAAAAATTAGAGAAATATTGCCAGTTATGTTCATTTTTGCTAAAAGTATAATCAGCAAAATTCTTTTTCTGCCTTTTTGCAAATGTCAGATAGACTTCTATGATCATATTTACTAATAACGAAAATGCTCTTCTCTTTTACCTGGTAACTGTTCTGCAATTTAGTGTTCATTTTACATTTTTGAAAAATGTATTACTATAAAGTATGATAGTCAACTATGATTCTTATTTTAAAAGTCATTTTTCAGAATCAGAAACAATAATATAAAGCTGCTTTTTTTCATTTCTCCCATTTTTTGCATGATAAAAAAAGAATAAATAACTCACAGATATGTGAAAAAAGTTAAATACTTTTTAAAAAATTATGATATGGATAGCTACTAAGGATGTCAGGTGAGTTCGAGATCCAGTATTTCATTGCTCCTGGACAGTTTAATTTTATAGACATAAATTTGTACATTTTGAAAATTTTAGAAATTGCTTGATAAAATGACATACAAATGGGAGATTGAAGACATGGACACATTTCAAGCGGCTAACTAGAGAGCCAAGCCTTACATTCTCCAAATACTCATTATTCCTGAACGTGAGAGTAAATCAGTGAATCACAATGATGCATGCATGGATAAGAATAATACTGGGACAGCCAGCAAAGCTTTCTTTGTAGGAGTGAGGGGGGAAACCCCCCCCCCAAAAAAAAACCAACAAAAAACAGACTAACCAGCCTGGTATAGTAGCACTGACAACATCAGAATCCCCTTTCCTTTGTCACTTCTAAGCATATTTCTTGTCGTTTGGCTTGGCTCCAGTCCTCCTCCAGTTGTTTCTACTTTGAATAAGATCCAGGCCTTTTAGCTCCAGGGAAGCTGGTTGTGGCACTGAAATTGCACGTTCCTTTAAGCAGTGCTAATTGCAGCCACAATCACTGCTTCATAGACCATGGAGATTAATGATTGCAAGACCTGTTAGATCATCTCTTCCATCTGATTCTGGCAACACAGGTTTATTTTTTATATTATGTCCCAGAGTATTCTCCTGCCTGGTTAATTGTAAGTGACTGAAATAATGGGGCTTTTACCATTTCCCTTGGGAGAGAGTAGTGTAGCCTAATACACTTAGGATACTGATCTGAAGATCAGCATGCATTTTCTTTTGACTTCATTCCATGCCATGACTCCTAGTTATACATCCTTGGGTCTACCCTAAACAATTTCTTCCCTTGTTTATTCAGTACAACAAATGTCCTGGCTACCATCCTACAAAGAACTCCAAAATAGTTTTATTTGCACTCATGAAAAAGGATATTGTCTTGGTTAACAGTAAAGCAAAATGTAATATTTGTTATTTTTTGAATCACTATTGTTCAAAAGGAGACAAGTAAAGAAATTGAAAAATGCATTTAAAAGCAACCCTAAATAATGTGACTGCATTATATCTGTGTGTTCCATTCATCAGCTTTAAATGTAAATTAAAGCTACATTTTTGTCAAAATATATTCCATGACCTTTCAATTTATTACTTCTATTCAGATTATCAACTCCTTGAAATCTTGACAGTGAAATCTGTTTATGGACTCAAGTTTTCTTCTCCATTTTACTTGTTCTCTTAAGTGTGAACCTGCTATCTTTATTTATTCATTTAAAATATTCTAGACCACCCTGGCCAGTGTGGCTCAGGTGGTTGGGCATCGGTTATCCCTTTCACCAAAAGCCTCCTGGGTCAGTTCCCACATGCCCAGGTTTCCGACTTGATCCCCTGTGGGGAAGTCCAGGAGGCAGCCAATTGATATTTCATTCTTTTAAAAATATATATATTTTATTGATTTTTTCCAGAGAGGAAGGGAGAGGGATAGAAAGTTAGAAACATCCATGAGAGAGAAACATCGATCAGCTGCCTCCTGCACACCCCGCATTGGGGATGTGCCCGCAACCAAGGTACATGCCCTTGACCGGAATCGAACCTGGGACTCTTCAGTCCACAGGCCGACGCTCTAGCCACTGAGCCAAACTGGTCAGGGCGATATTTCATTCTTACATTGATGTTTCTCTCTCTCTTTCTCTTTCTTTCCCTTTCTCTAAAATCAATAAAAAATCTTTAAAGAAAAAATAAAATATGCTAGACCATGTTTTTTATAAATATGTTCTTTCTTATTGTGTTATTTAAATGGAGTACATCTGATTTTATATTATAAAGTAGTCCATAGTATACCATACCATTTAAATTAATTATTGAGGGGAAAATATTTATCTCTATTTATAAATGACAAATAATGAAAAGAAAGCATTATTACTATAAATGATATACAATAAAAGGAAAATATTGTTGCTTTTACTGCAGATTTATTAGCAAAGTTGATAGATTTCTAGGGTTTGGAAAATAACATATTTTAAAACCTTGCAACAATTTATCCTTATGTGTTTTTTCTAAGGCACTGATTCTAAATGAAAGAGTTATGAACTAGTTACACACTACTCACACTGTAATAGGCAATAGGAATAAGAATCATTATTTTTGCAACATAAACTTATTTAAAATAATATAGTTCATAAAAGTAAGTTACTCACCCATGTTAAGTAAAATAAATGATCCTGCTCACCAAAATGAGGCAATAGAAGCAATTTATTATAATAAGACTTCTCATGGGAATTCAGCTTAGAGAATTTCAATATATTTCAACCATAGATAATTTTCTTAAAATAATTTCAAAGAATCATTTGCAATTCTTATACCCAAATTATGTAAGCAAGAAAAAAACCCATGAATAATTAACTTTAAATAAGTTTCCAAATATTCTGCAGTTGTTTTCAAATTCAATGAGGTGTCATTCCGACTCTTTAAGTATAGGCCCACTAATCTAACTCAGAGATAAAACATTATTTTTCATGTCTAGCCAGATTGTGTTTTGCTGTTCAACACAGCCTTCTGTTTCACATTTTATTTTCATAATTTTTTTTTTATATATTTTATTGAGTTTTTACAGAGAGGAAGGGAAAAAGAGAGAGTTAGAAACATTGATGAGAGAGAAACATCAATCAGCTGCCTCCTGCACATCTCCCACTGGGGATGTGCCCGCAACCCAGATACATGCCCTTGACCGGAATCGAACCCGGGACCTTTCAGTCCGCAGGCCGATGCTCTATCCACTGAGCCAAACCGGTTTCGGCATTTTCATAATTTTTTATGTGACCTTAGGTGGGGATCAAATTAGAACTTCACTGGAATGTTAAGACATATTTTAAAATAGGTTATTACATACATAGTTTAGAATTCCCACATTCTCTCCTAGTTTCCAGTTTGGGTAGGGGAAAGTCTGAGTTTTTCATGATTGGTTTCAATAGAATTTTAGTTTGCATTTGTTACTTGGTAAATACGGTAAGCCTATTTATCCCACTTAAAATATGATAAGACATAAACTAAAACCTGTAGTTTATGTTTAGAAGATCATGAATTTATTTCATATAGTTAAAAGATTAAAATGTTCAACATTCTTGTTGATAAGAAGGAGAAATAAAAGCACTCCCTTTTGTATACTCTTTTAAAAAAATTGTGTAGGGACTCCATGCTTATTTGATATATTGAGGAACTCAGTTGATGTTGAAAAGTTTGTCTTTACAATATCACTGAAAGTTTGGATAGTATTTTCATGACCCCTTTAATTATAGAATGTGAGTCATAGTAAAGAGTTTTAGTAGAGAAAGACACGAAAAGGAGGGAAGAGCTTAACAATCAGATGCAAAAAGGCACAGGACGGAGGAAGTGTGACTAGTTATATGTGCTTTCAGAAGTAAAAAAGGATATTTATGAAATGCCAAGTGGCTTGACAAAGTCACTGAACCACTAAGGTTTATAGAGATACTAGACGCCCGGTGCACGAATTTGTACACCAGTGGGGTCCCTCAGCCTGGCCTGCAGGATCAGGCTGAAACTGGCTCTTTGACATTCCCTGAGAGGTCCTGGATTGTGAGAGGGTGCAGGCCAGGCCAAGGGACCCCACCGGTGCACAATCAGGGCTGGGGAGGGATTTGGAATGTTGTCCAGCTGGAGAGGGACCGCAAGAGGGCTCCGAGGCTGGATACCAGCAGCAAGCTAACCTACCTGTCTGAGCATCTGTCCCTGTCCCCTGGTGGTCAGTGCCCATCATAGCAAGTGGTTGAGCTGCCTTAGCATACCATTAGCATATTACGCTTTGATTGGTTGAATGGCTGACCAGAGGACCGGGCACTTAGCAAATTAGGCTTTTATTATATAGGATATATGTATATATTTTTCTCTATTTTAAAATGTAAATCAGTTATTCAATGTAAATATATAGCTCTTTAACTTATTCATTCTCTAAAAAATATTTTTAAGTTGTCCTACTGTTTCAAGTTAAGTTTATGTAAGTTTTAATATTTTAGCAGATATTTCTAAGGGTTTTTACCCTCCTGGAATGGAATGTTCTAGACCAGTGGTTTTCAACCTTCCTAATGCTGCAACCCTTTAATACAATTCCTCATGTTGTGGTGACCCCCAATTTCATTGTTACAAATTGAACCTAATTAAAGCATAGTGATTAATCACAAAAACAATATGTAATTATATATGTGTTTTCTGATGGTCTTAGACGACCCCTGTGAAAGGGTCATTCGACTCCCAAAGGGGTTGGGACCCACAGGTTGAGAACCACTGTTCTAGACTCAGACCTATGTTGATAATTGACTGGTCTGGGATTACTTGCCACATCAGGCTCCCAGGGAGATAGGGCCCAGCTTAAAAAGCCTCCCGGAGTCATTGCCTGCAGATACCAATCTTATTTAAATCCAAGTCTCTTCTATTCCTAATTTTTTTTAAAAAAATGTAAAGAATAATTTCTTGTTAAAGGCAGAAACCTGCAAATAACTGCGTGGCTAAAGTACTTTGCATAATACCAAAATTATAAAATTGCCAAGAGCATTGTGGAGGTAATAGTCTTGTAGTAAACAAAACTATTTTCTCAACGAGCTGTTTCTATATTTGATATTCAGAGGTCATGGTAGTGTGTGTCTTAAATAGCCAGAGGATAGGATTAAAATGAATTTGAATGACTCTGGACATGGCTAGAAAGTGCTATACTTTTAAGATCCAAAGAATATGAGTCACTTTTTTAGCATACGTTACATATATTTCATATCAATTGTTGGTGTTTCCTGAGGAGATCATGGATAACCACAGAATATAAGCTTAAACTCTCCTGAAGCCCATTCAGGGGGAAAAAACAACATAACAAAATAAAATAGTTTGTAGAATGCTCCTGAACCTATTTATTTATCTAGCTCTGTGGCTGCACAAATACTGACCTCTATATTTAGGTGCCATAAGAAATAAGACAAGACGCAAGGTCTTCAGAGACTCATTAGGATCATTAGAAAAATGCTTCTAGCAGCTCCTTTCAAAACAGCAGAAATAAATAACCTTTGTCCCTGAGACGAGGATTCACCCTGATTCTGCAGCCCCATTTCCAGATGATGTATTACAGTCATTATAGTCACCTCTGTAGGACACTGTGTACACAAAGTATGAGAGCCTCACTTTACAGTTCAAGGTATCTCCTGATTTATGAATCATTTGTCCTTGTCAGAGTATCCAAGGTGAAAGAATAAACTCTAAATATGAACCACTTCTAGACATCACAAAATCTAGGGA
>NW_006283639.1:1140690-1152824 GCF_000327345.1 Myotis davidii
TTTTATTTTTTTCTCTTGCCACAAGGTAAAAAAATAAAATAAATAAGTACTACAAGAGAAAATACAGTAAATGATAAAATGCCTTAAAAAGAAATATTGCTTGTTTTATTTTTAGATTACTATTTAATAGAGACATCCCATGAAATCAAAGGGCTCAAAATCTGCTATTTGCAGGAAGTTGCACTTAATAATAAAAAAAAATGTGCTAGAGATTTTTATCAGAAAGGACTACAACATTCTATGTCAGCAGTAGAAAAAGCTGAAGGAATGTCTTATTTATTTCTTTATTGAGGTTAATATTATCTGTGTGACTTAAGTGAGTTTATAAATGTTTGCTAACAGATAGATATTATTGGACATTTTTCTTTGAGGAATTCTGAGAAATTCTAGCAGAACTGAATAGGGAATTTTGGATTGCATTTACTAGTACATATACTTACATATACAATATAAAATATGGTTACATTTTAAGAACTAATTGCTAACTAAATTTTTATTGTAAATATTTTACTCAACCATCTAGTTGTCATTGAGGGAAACTGTGACTATATTAGCTCAGTTCTTTCTGTCTCAGAACAGTAATTTTAAAGTAACACCTAGCGATATCATTGCCAGATTTTTGTTATTCTCATCAATCCCCTTTCCTTTGTTGCAGTAAATGATATTAAGATAATGCACTTGTTTCTCCAGATTGTCACTGAAGTTGTCCATCACGAAGAATGGAAGTGGCTTAAGTCTGTGTCCAGCAAGGAAACCAAAAGAATACTAAGTAATTCAATAAAGGCGGTTTAAGGAAGAGTTTTAGCCCTGGCCAATGTTGTTCAATGGGTAGAGCATCAGCCTGCACACCAGCGTCATGGGTTCCATTCCTGGCCAAGGGCACTTACCTGGGTTGTAGGTTCTACCCAGGCCTGCAGAAGGCAACTGGTTGTTATGTCTCTCTCAATTGATGTTTCTCTTTCTCTCTCCCTACTCCCTCCTTTCCACTCTCTAAAAATCAATGTGAAAAAATATCCTTGGGTGAGGATTAAAATAACAGGAATTTAAATACAAATATGCATAGAAATGCAAGAAGTGCAAATAGTAGATAGTGAGGCGATCAGGGCTTAGCAAACACAGAAAGCAGCATCTTCCCGAGGGATGGACGGACAAATGAAGGAGATAAGGTGGCCTGAGCTCAGGCTCCCTGGTCAGTCAGCAGAAGCACAGGGAAGAGCTGGGAGGAGCTGGAACTATGGATAAGACAAAAAGTCACCACTCAAGATGCTACAAATGTGGAGAGAAAAAGGGGTAGAACTAATCTGCTTTCTCACCCAGCCCTGCACACTCCTATCTCTCACCACTGTCTGTCAATGGTAGAAGCTTAGTCCACTGACAAATAAAATAGGAAAAACCTAGTTTGTAGGATTCAGCCACTAATGGAGCAGCGAGAAGGGAGAGAAATAGGTATGAGAACAGTCAGAAAAACGCCAGGCACTAGAGTAAATTCTAGGACTATTTACTAACCACAGGGCAGATTAATTTAACAGCCAGCAGGAAGACTTTATATTTCCAGAAAACTACCTTAACCAAATCAGGCAATATGCATATCATGTCATTGAATTCCAATTGTGAATCAAAAGTTGATCTCGCTACAGTGAAAACTTAGGGGTGATCCTATCAAAAGTCAGACTTAAAGCAGGCCTTGCCATTAAATTGATCAATATCAGTAAAACGCACATATGCGCACTAACATACACACAACCACATTTCTTAATTTTGTCCATCCGTTGTTGCTTTAGATAGGACTTCTAAGAACAACAATTATGTTTACAAAATACCGTTAGGATTTGTTACATTGAGGAACTTTTGCATTTCCCTGAAAAAGTATAGCTACTCTTTTTTCAGAAGTATTCACCTGGTAGGGTTGGCAGAAGAAAGTCTACATAGGGAAAATAATTTGGACTAAATAGTTATAAGCTGCCTTATAACTCTAGGATTCTTTAAATGAGAGGGTGTACAATATTGGTAATAGCTCTGTTACACAACGTTAGCCTTATTTCCTCAATATATTTCAGACTGACATATAATTTACTTTCAATGTATATTCTATTTTACCAGTTCTAAAAGAATAAACTTAAAGTGAGCTAAAATATGAAGATCAGAATTGGAAATTATAACAAAAATGAATATAGATATAAGTAATATGTAGTAAGGCTATATATTGGTCTATAAGACTTTAGATTCTCATAGATATTTCATTAAATATGGAACAATGGTTAAATAAAATAATAATTAATTTCCATGCTCTTATTCTTCAAATAAAATTTGGAATGATGCCAGGTTACTCAATATTCCCCATAACGATTCCTTCTCAGAATTGTGTCTCACACATATTTTGCATCTCATCGCTATTGTTTTTCTAGACTTCCAGGAGGCTTAGAGCTATATTTGAGATGTTTGTGGTAATATGTTTGGCTTATTTGTGGATGTAATACTAGAAGTCTTCTTGACATCGCGTATGATTTAACCCTTTTTATAAAATGTGTTTTCGTATATATTTTAAGTATTTAAATTATTTTTAGATGTATACTTATATAAGGCATAATAATTATATAAGGCATATCATAAATGTATCTAAGATTGTCAGTACTGAGCATTTCATAAGAAGCACTCACATAATCTGTTAGTCCTCTATCAGCTTTCTCTTCAGCGCCTCTCATTTTGTACTGTGAGCTTCATCCATTATTGTAATATACGGTACTCCTCACTAGAACAACACTGGCATGCTATCCTTTTATTTTTATAAAAGAAGGAAGAAAATGCTTTACTAATTCTTGGAAAGATATAGATCAAAATCTTATCAAATAATAGACAAACAGGGTAATTGACCATACCTTCTCTATGCTTCCCATTGGCTAATCAGAGACATATGCAAATTAACCACCAACAAAGATGGAGGTTAATTTGCATATGTAGGCGCAAAGCAGCAGAGAGAAGACCGAAGGAAGGCAGCTTCGGCCCAAGCAGTGAAGGCTTTGAAGGTGGCTCCCGCCGGAGCAGCGGAAGCTTTGAAAGCAGCTCTGGCCGGAGCGAAGGCCTGGGTCCCTGGTGCTGGAGGAAAACTGGTGCCGGCAGCCAGGGGAAGGGAAGGCCTATTGCATGAATCTTTTTGTGCAACAGACCATCAGATAAAAGGTGCCTTTTACTCCTAGTTGGTTTGGCTCAGTGGATAGTGTGTTGGCCTGTGGACTGAAGGGTCTCGGGTTTGATTCCAGCCAAGGGCAGTACTTTGGTTGCAGGCTTGATCCCTGGGCCTGGCCAGAGGGCATGTGGGAGACAATTAATTGATGTGTCTTTCTCACACTGTTGTTTCTCTCTCTGGTCTCTTCTGCTCCCTTCCACTCGCAAAAAATAAACAATGGAAAAATATCCTTGGGTAAGGATAAACAACAACAACAACAGGTGCTTTTTTCATATCAAACCTGTCAAAAACAGTGGCATGTTTTGTTGCCATTGCTGTCAAATCAGATTTGCATTCTTGTCTAATAGCATCTATCTTCTGCAAGGTGTGTAACCTCAACCTAATCTATAGCATAGACTCCTCTTTCAAACACCCTTAAACCAAGTTCTCTGAAAGCAATAATAATAAAAGCATAATATGCTAATTAGACTGAACAGCCCAACGACCTTCCAGATGTCATTCCAAACAAAGCCACGGTGGCAGGGGCCAAGGTAGAGTGGTTAGGGGCAATCAGGCAGACAGGCAGAGTTGTTACAGGTGATCAGGCAGGCAGGTGAGCAGTTAGGGATGATCAGGCAGGCAAGCAAAGTGGTTAGGGGCAATGAGGCAGGTGGGAAGAGTGGTTAGGGACAATCAGGCAGGCAGGAGAGCCATTAGGGGTGATCAGGCAAGCAGGCAAAGTGGTTAGGGGTGGTCAGGCAGGCAGGTGACCAATTAAGGGCATCAGGCAGGCAGGCAGGCAGGCAAGTGGTTAGGAGCCAGCAGTTCCGGATTGTGAGAGGGTGCAGGTTGGGCTGAATGACACCCCCCCACCCCCCATGCATGAATTTTGTGCACTGGGCCTCTAGTAGTTCTGTAAATTCACCAATGCAAGTTCACTTGTATTTTACTTTGAGAGTAAATATACCTGTTTGGATGAGGAAAAGCTGACACAATCCGTGCTAAACAAGCTTGCATGGGTTCCAATAGCACAACGGGAGGCTATTGGAAATGCCCCACCCCATTGCTATGCAGAATAATTAAGCTGAGATTGCTTTGAATTCTTTTATAATTATTCCTCTCCCCATGCAGTTGGGCTTGAGAAGTTAATTACAACCATTTTCATGCCTATAATGTAAAAATGATCTCCATTATGTACAGATTTGACAAGTCATTAGAAGAATGTTAGGTGATGGAGCCTGGCTATATCTATCCCCTCCCTTGACAGTTACAGACTGTCTATGAGACATTTCTTAATGTCTTTTAGAAAATATTTCAGTAATTTCTGCATGAGAAACACAGGAGAAAAACAGGTGAAACTATTCAAACACTGGAGTTTCACAACAAAGATAATTAACATAAGGCTAGAAGTCTTTCCAGATCATCATAGGTGTTATTACTGAATGTATAGCAATTTGCTGTTTTGAAACAGCTATATTTGGTCTACTCAAAATGCAAGAAAATGTGTCTTAACAACTTTCTTCTCCCTATAAAGTTGCATTACAATTTACTGTAATTATATCTACTTTCAGAAATGAGAACAAATTCCCTAAAATCCTTTGAAATTTCTATTGCAAAAATGCAGATTAAGTTTAATAAGTACTTATAATTATAAAGCTACATTGTTTCAGGATAAAAAAATTAATAGTTTTAATGTACTTTCCCTTGCTAGTATGACACTATATTTAAACAATGTTTTTGGATTTTTATTTGGCATACTATATCTCTGTGTATGAATTTATACAGTGTATATAGATTGAAAATCAAACAGAATGGATTAAATTTAAAATGCAGCTCACCGATTTATATAGTTGTAAATGGCAATATTACTGCAGTAAAATTATCAATTTTTTAAAGCTTTTTTCCAAGACTCTAGAAATTACATTTCCAGTATTACACACCCCTTCCCTAAAACCAAGGATTAATACGATACTTCATGGTTTTTCATGGTTCTTATTTTCTTTACTTTCTTCCTTCTGAAAAGTTGAATTAATTTCCAGTCTTATAGATATATCAGAATTCTCCTTAATTATAAATAATCTGTCAACCTGCCACTTCTTTCTAAGTAAAACCTCAACTATACTGTGGTGTCTGGGGAAGAAAATTTCACATTTTAAACTTTTGACCAGAATTATTAGGGTTACTTTGCAGTGCTCATAGTGTTAATTTAGCTTTGTCATAAATGAATATAGAGAAGTGGGTCATCACCACTCAAAATACAACACTCATACATTTTAAAGACTGTATTTAGGCAGCACATTAATGCTTTCTCATCCAACCAGTGTAACACCACTTTCAAAACTGACTCATAAGTCATTTTTTAAAACAAACCTGGATGGTATCTCACATCCACCATGAGTAATATATCTCAGATTCACAAAGACCTGCCAAGTGAACCACAGTTCTAACAAAACTGTAATTACCAGCTGTCTAAAATACTTGGGCAATGAACCGGTTTATATGTGTGTGCACTTTAATAAAACGGGGGTGCTGAATTTAAAAGGACAGAGTGGAAGGTAGTTGTTATATAGCAACAGAAACAGGAATCGTGGTGACGGTATAGTGGCGATAGCAACAGTTCAAAACAGAGAAGATGAAAAACATGGAGGAAGCCTTGCTCCGTAGCATTTCTGCGATTCAGGCAAGCGTCTGTCAGCAGGTCTCTCTGATCAGGAGCATGAACTGCGCATAGAGTAGGACCGGGTCTGCAAGATGGGTGCACCTTGCTTCTCTGCTCCACTTTTTGAAATCTTGACCCTCTCCACCCACACCCCCCTTTTGAGTCATTCTTGCTGGCGAGTAGCATTATTTTTAGACTGCTTTCTGCTACCCAAACAAGTGCTGGGACCCAGCGGTTTCTTTTCATGTTGATATTTCTTTCGTTTTCTCTTCCGAACTAATGGCACTCTTGACAATACAAAACTCTTTAAAAAAAAAACACGGAAGGATTTCCATGAATCTTACTCAGTTTTGCATCATTAGACAAAAGCCATACTACACAACCGACTCCAAGGCGTTCTGCTCTCTGCTTTGGGCCCTCAATCAAACAACTGGGGATCGAGGTCCATGTGATTTTTAGAAGCACTTTAATTTGGAACAGAATGTCTAGGGGGCATTGCCTCAAGTCTTTCTGATATATTAAAATAGTCTTGCAGCTCTCTACCATGGATATAATCCTTACCCTCAATTTCATTGCTGCCCTAAGCAATTTCTTACCTTGAGAACATTTTGCCAGCATAATCTTTACCCTGAAGTTCATTGCTGCCCTGAGGCAGTTTCTTACTTTGAGAACATTTTGCCAACTGGTAAAGTTGAAAAGAGAAATAGTTTTATTTTCCAGCCAAGCAAGTCCTTAGGTAGAAATATTTCTCTAAGTTTTCCTTGAAACTGGATGATTCCTTGTTCAGTACCTTTCTCTCCTCCCAAATTATAAAAGAGGCATTTGGCACTGTCTACATTCTGTCTGGAATTCTCCATAGCCATGTCCACAAGTTTGGTATATTTTCAGACGGCCCACATTACCTTAGGCAACAGTGTTACCTGCTTTATAACATGTGTCACCATTTCCGTGTTCAGTACTTTCCTCACTGCTTTATACGCTTCCAACTAGAGTGCCCTTGACGCTTGCAAGCTTTTTTTTCTTCTTCTAGTTGAAAACAAGTTCCAAATATTTTAGGTTTGATACAATTTTTTAAGAAAAGGCACAATTTATAACATAGCCTTGGAGAACTGAAGCACCATTTCACCCTGTGGCTTTCATTCACATGGCCTGTAGCAAAAAATACGTATACATTTTTGTTGTTGAAAGAACACCATTTGCCTTAAATTTTCTAGCTAGTAATTTAATTTTTGCCAGCAACTCTCCAGCCTCTGACTAGTACTGACTTGTGTATGCTTTTGGTTACTTTCAGGCGCAATCTTGTTTTTTTTTTCAAAACATAGGTTACAGGAGAGGAAAATAACTATAAACACAGGAAAGAAAATAACTATAGACACATGAGGAATATGTTTAGACTATGCAAGTGTAAAAACAATATATCTATAAATTTCCATACATATGTTCCCATTCTATTTGACAGGTTATTATTTGGAAATAAAGCATGTTTCATTGTGTATTTAAATGAGGATTATTTTATATGTTGAGCCTATTCTATATCAAAACAGTAGATGAGCCAGAAGATTGGCCTGGCCATTCTTAAGAGTTTCTACTGTTAACACATTAAATTCTAGGAATCCCTGTCTAACTACAGATTTCCACCCTTTCCTCAGTTTCTGAAACTGTGTTACCATCATTCCATGAAACAATTTAGCTTAACCTAAGAACACCAATATGGCATTAATTTCTTCCCTGTCATCATTACACACCACAACTGATTATTTCAAACTGTATTGCCCCAATCCTCTGGGTATCCTATTTGTGTGTGTGTGATGGAATTTTAAGAAAGCCTAACTTCTAGCATTATAATTTAATATTTTTGTTTTCAACACTTTTAAAATATTCAAAATATCACAGTAAAATGAGAGCTATTTCTTAATGTTATTTCCTTTTGTTCTTCCAAGTTATGACTTAAATTTTAAATTAAGTAGTTTTAAATCAAACAGTAATTGAGATCCACACCAAAATTTCTAGTCTCTAGCTAAAGACCTGTATTTTTAATGCTATGTCAAGCCCAACACCAAAAAGAGAGAATGAAAATCTTTTCTTAGTAAATGATAAGTAGCCTCATTTTATAGTCTCTTCAAAGTGGCTCTATTATTGTAGTCGTCCAAATTCAAACCCTTGGAATCCTCTTTGAATTTAAAATCAAACTCCTTCAAATATTGATTCCACATCAATTTAAGCCTTGCCAAATCCTTTAAATAGTATTTGTTAATTTTTATTCAATAATGAAGATTATAATTACCATTATTATTTTATTAAATGAATATAGGCTCATAATAAAAATATACATAGAGAACAGAAATACACACACACACACATACACACACACACACACAAACACACAAAAATCCAGGGTCTGTAACATCCAAAATGACCAAAGGTGCAACCAACCAGAAGTCAGTCCTGCAGTCAGTGCTGGGTTCAGTGGCGACCCTGCACTGACTGCCACCGCTACGGGTGCCATGACCCAGAACTGACTGCCCAGGGGGTTGTGGATCAGGCCTGAAGAGAGAAGCAGGGTTTGATCCATAGGCTCAGTGGCAGCTGTTGATCAGCCCTTCCCTCTCTCCTTCTCTCAGGCTCTGCTGGTGATGCTGATCAGCCCCGCCTCTCTGATCAGGCCCATTGATAGGCCGGGAGATGCTGACTGGCATAGAGACCAACCAATCAGAACCAAATCTGGGTGAATTGCAAAGGCAGAACCTCAGGTGGGGGCTGAAGAGGGGTTTTAAGGGCAACAGCTGTTTGGTGTCAGGTGTAAGAAAGTGGTTCAATTTTTTAATGAGTGGTTTGTCAATATAGTGCGTATGGCTGGCTATCAGTCCAGATATAGGGATTATGTATTTTTGTCTGCCAAGAGCATCTCCTTCTGATGAAAATGGCTTACCCCTGGCCATTTAAGCAATCTTATCCTATATAATCTATCTATACTATTAAAAAGGTAATATGCTAATTAGACCAGGTGTACCAACCATCTTTCAGACGTCCGACTTCCTTCCAGACAAAGCCATGGTGGTAGAGGCCAAGGCAGAGGCCATTAGGGGCAATCAGGCCAGCAGGGGAGGCCAGTTGGGGGCGATTATCTATACTGATAAAAGGGTAATATGCTAATTAGACCAGACATCTTTCAGACATCCATCTGGATGTCCTTCTGGACAAAGCCACAGTGGGTAGAGGCCAGGCAGAGGCCATTAGGGGCAATCAGGCCAGCAGGGGAGGCCAGTTGGGGGTGAGATCAGGCTAGCAAGGAAGGGCAATTAGGGGTGATCAGACAGGCAGGCAGAGGCAGTTAGGGGCAATCAGGCAGGCAGGCAGGTGAGTGGTTAGGAGTCAGCAGTCCCAGATTGCAAGAGGGATGTCCGACCGCCAGTTTAGGTCCAATTCCTGTTGGATCAGACCTAAAGTGGTGGTCAGACATCCCCCAAGGGGTCCCTGATTGGAAAGGGTGCAAGCTGGGCTGAGGGGACCCCCACCCCCATGCATGAATTTCATGCACCAGGCCACTAGTAATAATGTAAATGCTTCAAGACAGCTAGAAGGTCATAAATATTGATGGCTCTTGCTGGTATATTCTTTTATAATATTTCTACATACATTTAAGAATAAATGCTTATGTATTTATATTATACATGCATCTGTATAATCTTATGTATATATACATATATTTATAAAAGTAGGAGTGTATTATGATACCATTATACAATTGGTTCATTATAATTGATATATGGTATTCATAATTTAATTTTGCTGCACTTCTTAGAGTTGATATGGCACAATTTAGTCCCTAATTTATTAAGATCTCAATAGTTATAATTTTTCTTATACACAGTGATCAACCCAGACCTTGGTAGAGACATTTTTGAGAACATATGTATTTCTCTATATTAAACTCCTAAACAATACTGCTGGCATGTATATTTAAAAGTGAATGAATAACACCAAATTGCCTTTTGAACAGGTAGAGTCACTTTACACTGTGTAAGCAATGCCTAATCATACCGGTGTCTGCACAACCTCCCAAGACTGGCTATAATTCAGATCTTTAACCCTTGACAATCTAATCTATACTAATAAAAGAGTAATATGCTAATTAGACTGGATAGTCCAGATGTCTTCTGGGCGCCCTTCCGGACAAAGCCACTGTGGCGGGGCTTGAGGCAGAGGCAGTTAGGAGCGATCAGACAGGCAGGCAGAATGGTTAGGGTTGATCAGGCAGTCGGACATCCCCTGAGGGGTCTTGGATTGGAGAGGGTGCAGGCCGGGCTGAGGGACCCCCCACCCCCCGCATGAATTTCGTGCACCGGGCCTCTAGTAAGGTAATAAAAATGGAGTCTTGATTGAATTTTCATTTCTTTATGGAACAAGTTGAGAATATTTTCACTTGGCTGTTATCCATGAATATTGTTTTTTGCTGCTAACCATGTGTTCATATTCTCAGTTCAGATTCTTCAATTACATTTTAACTGCTTTTTTAAAACTGATTCATAATGTTCATTATATATTAAGATATTAGTTCTTTGTTACAAGAAATAAGAAGCTAGTATAACTTTACTTATGGTCTATTATATATTTCTTCCTCTATAAATTCTTCATTTTATTATAATTATAAAGTATGTCATTATCACGTTTTTGGCTTTTGTTCAGAGATTTGACAAGGCTTAATGATCATTCTTAACATTTAAATCTTGATTAAATCTGAATATATTTCAGTATAAGGAGTGAGGTGAAGAATGTTTTGTTTTTTGGGCAAGATTTATAGTCAGATATATCATCATTATTTATCATATAATCCATCACTGTACTAATTTAAAAGGCTTTATATGAGCTTTCTCTATAGATGTATCCTGCATTTTCTCATCATTCTGTTTGTGCCTATTGCATTATGAAATTGTTTTACTATTGCTTAAATACATTTTAACATTTTCCATCATTCTTATTTTCTGAAAATTTGTTTATTTTGTTTAATTTCCCAGGTGAATATTTGTAACTTTTTCTCTGTTTCTCCTTTCTGATTGCTTATCCACAGATTTCTGCTGGTATTTAAATTCTAGTTGCTTTGAACTTATGAATTTAATTCAATTATAGATTAAATAATATATTTAAATAATTATGAGGGCTTTCTCTGCAGTACCAAAGCATGGCTTTCTATGTATTTGAATCATTCTTTCTTGAGATGGAATATCCCCTCTTGTTCTTTAGGAAAACTATATTTCTGAAATGACTTTCTTTGACTCACTAAGTAAATACATTTATTCTTCCTTTTTTCCCATCAAACCCATACCGGTTATATAAAATATTTTCATATTTTGCTACATCCTTTCTTGAGTTATGTATATTATTGTTTTATATAGGATCTCATTCTAATATTCCTTAAGTGAACTATTTGCATTAGAGCTATGTTTAGCATAATTTGTAGGTACTATAACATATTACATTTCTATTTCCTTAAAGAGGGGCTCTTCAATATTTAATGCCAAATAAATTAAATAACTGTACAGTAAAATCCCATACAGGATTACAGCAAAATCTGACTTGTAACCTCTGTTTGAATTATTTATCATTCCACCAATGAGCCGCTCATCTTCTTAGGAAAGGGCTACACCCCCCAGCCAATAACAGAACACTTCAGGTTCCTCACGCATCTTTTTCTGGCAGCTGTTTCTTTTCCCTCCTTCCATCATCCCTCCCTTCTCTTTGTGTTAGTTTAATGTAATAGATAGTTCCCATGAAAAAACAACAGATATTTGGTCTCTATCCCCATCACTAATCTGAACTGTGCATTACTTGTTTAGTACATTTACTTTGTAATCCAGAATAATAGTTTTAGTGCCATTTCTCCCTCTGTGGCACTGTTTTTCTGTTAAGTTAGAACCTACATAAAGTCCCCGAATTTTCTTATTTTTTTGAGCTCAATTCTATAATAATCAATACCTATTTTTTGTATTTGTGAATCTTTTTTATTGTTCTTTTGTTGTTTAGACTTTGCATATAGATGAAATCATATGGTATTTGTCTTTGTTTGTCTGACTTATTTAACTTAGTTAGCATAATACCACCCAAGTCCATCCATGCTGTCATAAATTGTAAGATTCATTCCTTTTCATGGCTAAGTAATATTCCATTTTTCCATTGTATATTTGTACCATGCTGGGAGCTGGTCCATCCTTGCTGCTTGACACAGTTGCTGCAGGGAAGAAACATCTGCACAGCATATGTTTCAAGGGACCTGGCATATATGGCATACTGTTCTTAATATGTTTGCTCACCTTC
>NW_006283639.1:1153026-1163241 GCF_000327345.1 Myotis davidii
CCGTCCACACCTTTGGGGACCCTAGGACCTTCTGGGGTTGGACCCCAGCAGTACCACAACATTTTTTATCCAGAGGGGAATGGAGTTTGGGGGATAGGTGAAAAAGGTAAAGGGATTAAGAAGTACAAATTGGTAGTTACACAATAGCCATGGGGGTGTATAGTACAGCATACATAATATAGTCTATCTCTAATAATAAAAGTGTAAAATATGCCAATTATACCGGATGGCTGAACAGTGGAACAACCTTCCAGATGAATCTTCCAGATGACATTCTGGACGAAGCTGGCACAATGGTTGCGAGGGCCCAAGGCAGCCGCTGTGGCTACAAGGGCTGTGGCGGCAAGGGCGAATTTCATGCATCAGGCCTCTAGTCTATCTATATAAAATCCTAATATGCAAATTGACCAAATGGTGGACTGACTGGAAGAACAACTCCTATAATGCACACTGACCACCAAGGGGCAGATGCTCAACACAGGAGCTGCCCCCAGCCCACAGACCCTGACCAGCATTGATGGCAGGGAGCAGAGCTGGTGAGTGGGCAGAGCCAGGCCAAACAAGGTAAGTGCAAGTGGGGCCCCCCTGAATGCCCCACTGGTCACCCTTCAGGGGAGGAAACTTGTGGTGGAGGCGGGGGGGTCAGGGCCAGTGAGCGGGCAGTGCCAGGGCAACCAAGGCCGGTGTGAGCAGGGGCCCCTGATCGCCCTGCCGGTTGCCTCACAGATCAGCCCTGATTGCTGGCCAGGCCTAGTGATCCTACCCATGCATGAATTTCATGCACAAGGCCTCTAGTAATATTATAATAACTAAGCATGGTGCCAGGTGGGTTCTTGAATTATTAGAGGGATCACCTTGTCAAGTATATGATTGTCTAACTGTTATGCTATACACCTGAAACTAATACAAAATAATACTGAATGTCAGCTGTAATTGAAAAATAATTTTTTAAAAGTCAATACTTACTGATTTTTATAATGTTTCATTAGATAAAATAGTTCTCTCTCAATTAAACTATTAACCCATCTTATGAAATTTGTGTGTACAATTCAGTATTTGTATGAGTTTTTAGATGGATATATACATCATTTTTTAAAAAATGATTAAACATAAGTGGTCATATTTTTCCAAAGTGAAATTTTACAGGAGTCCAAAATATTTTGTGATGCAATCATTTAATCACTTTATCATCGGTCAATCAATTATACTTTATTCTAGAGGTTAAGAATATTTCTTTATTTCAAGTTGCTAGCTTGGATTTCTAAGAATTATCCATTCTGGAATCTTTTTTGTTGTGTCCTGATCAATATTGATCACAAAAGCAAATATTTTGGACCCTGGTATCAGGCCAACTATAGAGGCGTGCAACTTACACAGTTGCAAAGACCCCAGTGTCAGAAGACCCTAATATCTGTTTAATGCTCAATGGTTACTGTCTTAATATTCTTAATTTTTTAATAAGAGACCCTGATTTTTCCTTTGAGGTGCTTAACTCCTTCAACTTTAATTGGAGCTCTGCTAACCTGGTTAAATTCCTCTTGTTTTCTGAACTAAGTGATTCTTGTTCCATATATTGAAGGAGTGTATAGTGCTACCACCCTATGACACTCTTTAGGTTGTCTCCTTGCAAATAAATATCTGTGTATTCCATAATATCAATATAAAACATTAATTACAATTAACTGGCATAGGATATAAAAGAAATGTTCTATAATTCTTTTTCTTCCTGGATTTTTACTAGACTCAAATATTAAAACACACACATCAATTGCACGACAGTTATACTTTTATTAATTATATTATTTCTGAAATCTTATGGTTTCCATACGCCAAGTAATGTATAAATGTTGTTGAGTCTCTGGTGTAACATTTGATCTTTAAAGTCTGCTAACTGTATATGTATATTTATGTGTGTATGTGTATATATGTATATATATATATATATATATACACACACACTTGGGTGCAATGTAACATTTTGATTATTTCAAATTGGTCATATTACATATTAGTTTACTTAATTTACTATTTTGGTTTAAAAGTCACTTTTATCAGAAACCTCTTGCTGGCCTCATTGAACAATCTAAATCAGGGGTGGGCAAACTTTTTGACTCGAGGACCACAATGGGTTCTTAAACTGGACCGGAGGGCCGGAACAAAAGCATGGATGGAGTGTTTGTGTGAACTAATATAAATTCAAAGTAAACATCATTACATAAAAGGGTACGGTCTTTTTTTTTTTTTAGTTTTATTCATTTCAAACGGGCTGGATCCGGCCCGTGGGCCGTAGTTTTCCCACGGCTGATCTAAATGAAAGTAAATGTAATGCTGAAATATAGCATAAACACAATTTAAGTATGAAGATAAATGACTGAAATACATTCATTTGCATTTGTCCTTTCATGAAAAAAAAACACACATAACAACAACAGTTGCTTTTTAACAAATTTATGTAGCAAAATAACATAAAAATAAGTAGAAATATATTCTGAGTGTCCACTATTTAGGGTAGGGTATCAGTAAACCCTTAAAATCAGGAAGGCAATACATGCCAATGAGTTCTCAAAATTGCAAGTTACATAGTAACTAATCTTTGAATTACTTGGTAATGTCGAGTATAATTATCAAGTAATTTGTAGAAACATGTAATTCCCTTATAATTATAGAGCTATTACAGATGCCCTACAAAATAGGATGCTAGTACAGCCTTATCAATCTAGAATCATTGCCTTCTTTTAACATTCACTGACTGCAGTATTCATGAATGAAACATCTGACTTCTAAATGAAAAGCTCCAGATGCATCATATACAATAGCTATTCTTTCAATCAAAAGTATGGTTTATTCTCATTGTATGAAAAAAAAAAGAATCCTCCCACTAGTGACTATAAAAACTTTCTTAATTGCTATTCTGCATGTATAATTTTTGCATGAAAAAATGGCATAAATATATAAAAATGGCTTACAATCTTATATTTAGTCTTACTTTTCTTAAATAAAACCTGCTTTGCATGCACTCTTAAAAATCTCTCACATTAAAGAATATTTGAACTAAATGATCTTGTATATATTTGGCAGAAATCTGCAAATCAATAAATATATTTTCAGTAAGTGCTTTTAAACAGAAGTGACAATAGCATAACATAAAACAAAATAAAACTAAAAATTATAGCATTTAAACATTTTTTTCAAGAGTAGACATAATGTTTCTGTCTGTAAGATTTAATTTTGTGTATGTGCTACTTTTTCACTGAGATCATAGCCTATCTTAGTTATGTGACCCTAGATCTATGTCATCCTTCATTTTCACGTCTTGGCATTAAAACTAAGAATTGTGCTTCCTGAGGCTAGAAGTAACCAGCACTAAACTATTATAATATCATCTCATGTGCTCATCTCTCCAATTGTCAGTTCTTTCTTCTTTGGCCAATAAGAATTTTATTCTTTTTCCTAGCAACTCAGCTATATATGTTAAAGGTAATTCATGTCATTGAATCTGCCACATAGCCAGAAATAGAAGTCTTTCTAGTTGATCCTCTGCATTTAAATTGTATACAAAAACAAGTACATGGATTATTGTTTTTAGAAAAATCCTGAGGCCTAATTGGTTCCATGACCAATAATCAATTAGCCAGATTCTTTTTTTAAAAAAATATATATATTTCTTTATTGATTTCAGAGAGGAAGGGAGAAGGAGAGAGAGATAGAAACATCAATGATGAGGGAGAATCATTGACTGGCTGCCTCCTGCACACCTCCTGCTGGGGAACGAGCCCACAACCCAGGCAGGTGCTCTTGGCCAGAATGGAACCTGGGACCCTTCAGTTCGCAGGCTGACGCTCCATCCACTGAGCCAAGCCAGCTAAGGCCAGATTCTTTTTAAACTTTGCTCAGATAGTCATTATTTGACCCTGATACAGGACATCTGATAAAAATGTATGTCTTTCCAGTAATGAAATTTTATTTTATTTTAATTTTTTAGATATATTTTATTGATTTTTCTTTTTTTACAGAGAGGAAGAGAGAGGGATAGAGAGTTAGAAACATCGATGGGAGAGAAATATCGATCAGCTGCCTCCTGCACATGCCCTCCTGGGGATGTGCCTGCAACCCAGTACACGCCCTTGACCGGAATCGAACCCAGGACCTTTCAGTCCGCAGGCCAACGCTCTATCCACTGAGCAAAACCGGTTAGGGATGAAATTTTATTTTAGAACCTCTGCTAGAGTTTCAAAGAACTAGTTATAAAAGTAAACATAGAAGAAGTATTATCTACCTTGAAGAGTTGAGAAACAAATAATCGGTGGCATTTTCAATAGTCTTTAATTAAATTGCAGTGACTTAAGCAGTTGATGGGTAGTCTACATTCATTTAAGTAATAGCATGTGCTTGGAGTTATGTTATAATATTTTTTTCAGTGAACACTGTGTCTTCTTTTGTCATTATTTTTTAATTTCAGCTTATATAAAGTAAAATCAGTGAAATAAACTACAAGACTTGACATTTTTCATAGTGAAGAAATTCATCAGCATGAAATTTATGAAACAGATACAACATTAACAAAGTGAAGTTATTTGTCCTTGTTGTTCCACGAGATTAAGGAAAATAAGGACGGCCGAAACCGGTTTGGCTCAGTGGATAGAGCGTCGGCCTGCGGACTGAAAGGTCCCAGGTTCGATTCCGGTCAAGGGCATGTACCTGGGTTGCGGGCACATCCCCAGTAGGAGATGTGCAGGAGGCAGCTGATCGATGTCTCTCTCTCATCGATGTTTCTAACTCTCTATCTCTCTCCCTTCCTCTTTGTAAAAATTCAATAAAATATATTTGAAAAAAAAAAAAGAAAGAAAATAAGGACCAATGAATGTTCAGTGACACATATCAGTTACAATGCTAGATATGGTATATGACCTAATAACTCCCAGTTATTTTTCTTTGTAGCATATTAAGCTATTTCTAATCATCAGCTTTATTTAAAGTTAGTTTTTATTGCTACATATTTTCAGTTATAAAATAAATTATTGGGATATAATGCACAGCATGGTGATTGTAGTTAATACTGTATTGCATATTTGAAAGTTACGAAGAGTAGATCTTATAAGTTTTCATCATAAAAAGAAATTTAACCCTCTAAGTTGATGGATATTATTTGAGCTAATTGTGGTGATCATTCTACAATGTATACAAATATTTAATCATTATTTTGTACACCTGAAATTAAAATAATATATATATATATATGTCAGTTATTTATGGAAACGATATGAAAGAAAAATTTCTAATTCTACAACATAAGGTTAGCTTTTATTTATTTTATTTAATGTTAGCTTTAAGATAATGCCTATTCATAAGAGAAATAGGAGATTTATAAATGGAGGAATAGAAACACTCTGCGATATCTTAGCCAACCTCAAATAAAATACTGTCCTGACCATGTTCTATTCTTTTTCATTTTGCTAAATATTTAGAATTTATTAAAATTAATTATAGATAGGAAAGTGTCAGAATTTACTTATTTACCTTCTTACCTGTAGGAGCAATAGATTATATATAATTTATAATTACATTCAGGAAAAAATACTAACACTAGGGATACAAGTATGATGAAAAGAATAAGGACTTCAAAGTTTTGAAATGCAAAATGTTAAGTATTTGACTCCATTATTTAGTACTTTGATTTTCTTTCAATTAATAAAAAAATGACAAATTATATTTTATACTACATTTGAAACTAGTAGTTTAAAATATATATGCAGATATTTAATATTTTATTTAATTTTTATAGAGTTTATACGTTTTCACATAAAGTTGATATAACATTGTCACCTTTTTTAAATTACCAGCCTAGTGAAGTAAAGGATGTGTTTCATTGAAAATAAAGACGCCTAGATTCTAGCTCAACTTAGTTCTGAAACTAAGTATGCTTGGGAAATTTGAGACGCTATTTAACATAGTCTCTTTTTTTTCAGTTCTACAAAACAACTCCCTTGCCCATTCTATAGCATTTGAAAAATGATAAAATTGGACTAAATGACCTATAAGGTCCCAAGTCTAATGTGTTATGATTTTAATGCATCTGCAAGTAATACATTTCTACACAGCTAAGATACATTTGTATTCACTGTGTTGCAAGGTTCCCAATTTTTATTTAATAAACACACGAATGAATAAAGCAGTGTCCTTGATCCTTGACCCTTGCCAGCATCTCTCATTAATTGAATGCTAATTTTGAAATAAGCAATAAATACAGCATCTGGTTCTTTCAATTTTACTTTTAAATGAAGGGGTTCCTACTGAGAACTTAAAATATAACAATGTATTACTTGAAACGAAGCGTTATGTCCATAACCTTTGAATATTACCCCTTTACTTTATTCTGATATGTTCATCTAGGGGACATTCTAGACCATATATGTGCCCCATTTCAATCCAGAGCTTTTCCACCAATTCCACCTGTTACAGACCAAAAGAGAAGGCTTAGTAGTAAAACACATAAATGTTCTCCCAAAGTAGAAAAGGGAAGAAAACAAATTTGTATATATGATACCATCTCTAAAGTTTAATAAGTTAAGAAACAAGCACTTTTTTAAAAATTTAAGAACAAAGTTAAATCAGGAAAACAAAAACAAACAAAAAACCCTGACAAATGCTTTAATATTGCCTATTTATAGATTATGCAATTTAGTTTCTCAGTTCAGTCATACTATGAAATTTCAATTCTTATCTGAGCTACATGAGTTATGGCTTCATCTTTTCTTTCTCCCTCTATTTCATCTACTCAAATACAATCAAAGCAAAGCCACATCATTTCATAGAGAAAGTGTGGACTTGTATCCCAAGATGATACCACTCTTAATGTCTGGTTACATGTGAGTTTTTTGTTTGTTTTTTTCAGATGTTAGCACGTTCAAAAGAGGACAGAGTGACTTTTTACTTTGATCTCCCCTGCAAAATATTCATCCAGGGGGAAAAATCAATTGAAACAGTTTCCCTGGAAATAAGAAAATAACTTTTCCCATTTTCAAGTTTTTTTCTTTTATTGCTGAACTGTATGAAATGTATATATGCTAAACAGAAGTCCTTTATAAAGGGTTTTATGAATATTTTTTCATAGTCTTTGGTTTATTTATTCATATTATCACTGTTTTTCCTTTTTAAAAATAAACTTTCTATGTTAGAACAGTTTTAGATTTTTAGAAAAATTGTAAAGATAGAATATGGAATTCAAATTTACCCTCCACAATTTCCCCTTTTATTAACATCTTATTATGATATAGTTGTTATGATTACTGAATTAATATTGATATATTATTAACTAACTGAAGTTTATACTTCATTCAAATTTCCTTAGTTGTTACCCAGCATCTTTTTTTCTGTTTAAGGATCCCATCAAGAATATCACATTTCACTTAGTTGCCATGTCCCAAAGCTAAGACTCTTTTGGTCTGTGACAGTTCCTAAGACTTTTCTTGCTTCTGATGACATTCACAGTTCTGGAGTACTCATTCTAGTACTCAACTGGGATTTATTAGTTTTATAGTTTTCTTATGATTTGTCTTGTAATGGATTTTTGGAAGGAAGACCACCGAGGAAACATACCATTCTTATTATCTCAAATCTAGAGTACATGCTATCACTGACTTATCACTGTTGATATTAACCCTGATCACCTGGCTGACATTTATCAGGTTTCTCCAGTGTAAGCTATTGCTTTTTACATACTATGCTCATGGAAAATGCATCCCTATGTGTAGCTCATATTTGTGAGTAGACACTAATGATGGCCAATTGTCTATATAAATTACTTAGAATTTGTATCCACTGGAACTTTGTCTCTGTTCTTCCCATTCATATTTTATTATAGTAAAATATACATAACATACAATTTTATTATTTTAATAATTTTAAAGTGTACAGTTTGGTGACATCAAGAACATTCTCATTGTTGTGCAAGCATCACCACCCTTCACCTCCAGAACTCCCCCCCCCCCAATCTGAACCTCCCTACCCATTAAATACCAGTACTAATGCTCAATTCTCCTCTTTCCCCAGGCCCTGGTAACCACCATTCTGCTTTATCTCTCTATGAATCTGACTACTCTAGATATATCATATAAATAGAATCAATGAACAAAATAGATCCAGAGACACAGAAACATGGAACAGACTGTTGAGTATCAGAAGGAAGGGTGGGTAGGAAGAGATTAACCTAAGAACTTGTGTACATATGTGCATAACCCATAAACACAGACAATACTGTGATGAAAGCCTGGGTAGGGGGGCAGGTGTGGTCTAGAAGAGGACAATGGGGGAAAAGGAGACATCTGTAATACTTTCAACAATAAGATTTAAAAAAAGAATTATCACAAATCTCTATATTTTATTCCAAACACGTAATCCATGTGACATCCACCAGGGAGCAATGCTTCATAGATCCTTGGCTATTATTTACTATAGATTACCCTCAGCTAGGAACATCCTGCTAAGGATATTTCCAAGTTAAGCTCTCTTAATCCTAGCAAATATCACTAGTCTGTTTACTTAGAATTCAGATTGATTAACTTGACCAGGTCACTTGCCTTCATTTCCCCTCTCCCCCAGTGACATCCTTTCAATAAAGGAAGTCAGTACAGAGATGTGGGCTTGTTGCTTGTATAGGGTTTTCTTAATGACTTGATAAGTCGCATCCTCCACAGGGGAGCCACAAGTTCACAAGCCCAACCCACGCTTATGACCTAATCAGTTTCAAAAAGGTTTATCTTAAATATAAATGGAGGTTTTCAGATCATCAGACATTTGAGAAAAGTCTTCAATACAAGACACCAAACCCAAAATACTCAAAAAGAAAAACTGAACAACATGTAAACAGAGACAATCAAGGGGCTCAGAGAAAAAGAAAAAGCTTAGAAAACTAACCAGAGATAAATGGAGATATTTCAGCTGAGAAAAAATACTGGGATGTTATAAAAGAAGAATTTAGAAAATAAGAAATATCTCCTAAAATTAAAATATTATTATTATAATTTTAAAAAAGAATAATTAGAAGAGAAGGTTTAGGAATTTTTTTAAAAAGACAAAACAGAAAAGGAAACATTTTAGAAAATATGACATAAAATCTAGTGTTCCAATTCAATAATATATGCAGAAATTAAAAATATAAGAAAAAGAGAGAAGGTAATCCTATATAATAAAAGCCTACTATGCTAAGTGTCTGGTTGGTTGTTCAACCAAATAAAGTGTAATATGCTAATGATATGCTAAGGTCGCTAAATAGTAGGTCTTAAGAGCTCCCCAAAGTATAAAGATATGACAAATATCAAGAATCAGTCAGAAAATTAATAAATCACAGGGTTGAATAATAGCATTTTCAAATAGTAAAAAAAATATATAAAACTATTAAGAGCGACAGAATTATATGATATCATCTACATAAAGAAAGCATCAACTAAAATATGAAATTCAGAATTTTGTATCCAATCAGGATAGAGATGAAGGAATCCCAAAGATGATCATAAGGGATGTCTCAGGATGAAAATGAACAGCACACCTAGAAACTCCAATATAGACTAGTTTAGATGATGAGACTCCAAAATGTATGAGGTATGTTGGTAGGGTGAGGGGTGAGGGCAAGTGATGGTGATGGGGTTTGAGAAGATCTGATGAAATGAAACTGTGAAGAGCACCTGAGTAAGAAATAATGATAAGCAGGTAGGAAATTGGGAAACCAAAAAGAAACGCATCAAATAACTTCAGAAGAAACAAAATATTATTAAAGGATGACATGAAAGCATAATATACTATACACCTATTGTTTGAATTGGTATTGAAATAGTCATAAATTGTATTAAAATACCCATTTCTCTCACAATGTTGACTGAACCAAAATTGGAATATAATTAGACAATTGTGATATTGGAAGTTGGAAGGCGTGTGTGTATGTGTGTGTGTGTGTGTGTGTGTGTGTTTTGTGAGTTCCCTGATCTCTTTTCATCTCCCTCTCAATTAATATACAAGTGTGATTTGTTTCTTTTAGAATTTATGATTTTCTTAACCTTAGTTTTTTATCAGCAGATATTACATCATACTGCAGTTACATCCTATCTATACTAATAAAAGGGTAATATGCTAATTAGACGGGGAGACCTTCTGGACATCCTTTTGGACAAAGCCATGGTGGCAGGACTGAGGCAGAAGTGGTTAGGGACAATCAGGCTGGCA
>NW_006283639.1:1163283-1186350 GCF_000327345.1 Myotis davidii
CCGGTAGTGGGGGGCAGTTAGGAGCGATCAGGCAGTTGGGGGCACGCAGGTTGGCAGGGGGGGGCAGTTGGGAGCTATCAGGCCAGCAGGCAGAGTGGTTAGGGGTGATTAGGCAGACAAAGCAGGTGAGCAGTTAGGAGCCAGTGGTTCCTGATTGTGAGAGAGATGTCCGACTTCCAGTTTAAGCCCAATCCTGCAGGAATAGGGCATTAACTGGCAATTGAACATCCTCCCAGGGGTCCCAGATTGGAGAGGGTGCAGACAGTCTGAGGGACACCCCTCCCTTGCACAAATTTGTGCACCAGGCCACTAGTTTAATAAAAGGGTAATATGCAAATCTACCAAATGGCAGAATGATTGGTTTCTATGATGTGCACTGACCACCAGGGGGCAGATGCTCAATGCAGGAGCTTCCCCTTGATGGTCAGTGCACTCACATGGGGGAGCACCACTCAGCCACAAACTGGGCTGATGGCTGGTGAGCAGGGCAGCCCATCTCCGTGGCAGTGCTAAGGATGTCCGACTGCAGCTTAGGCCCACTCCCCTTGGGGTCATGCACCAGGCCTCTAGTATTTATATATCTATTCCCCTCAGTAAGCTGCAAGCCCTTTGAACTTGTTGATTATCTTGGCATAATTTGTTAATTATCTTTGCATCTGCTACGTGTACCAGATTATCTTTTATACAATGGACCTTGATAAATACTCCAACAATTTGTAAAGGAATGAATATATTCATGTTTTCTGACTTTGTATGCCTCACATTTTTTTAACATCAAAAATGGAATTATATTCTAAAGCTTAATATATCTACAATGAAATATAGGTAATGAATATTTACTTCTGAATAATATAGTGAATTTATACGTGCCTAAAAGTAACAATGACTTAGACAACTAAAAAATCCTGAATAAAACTGACCTTAAAATTATATTTAAAAAATTAAAATGTTTTTCAAATATTGTTTTTTAAAAATTTTAATACGAAACTATCTCTTTCCTCTCTGACATTAAGATAGATAGATGATAGGTAATAAATAGGAGATTGATAGATAATAAATAAAAGATTGATTGAGTATTGGTAAATTGATGCTCAATAGATGGACAAAAGATAGAAAAATAATAAAGCAAATAATTTGGGAAAGCTTGAAAGACATTGCTTTTCAACTGTTGTTACATATTTCCATATATCCATATTGTAATCTCATTAACTCACTTTTACTGAGAAAATGATTTGATATAGTAGAGACAGTCAATGAGCTGTACAGGAAGACATTAATTTTCTTGAATGAAGCTGCTAAAGCTAATAAGATCAATCATTTTATATAAAGTAACTTTGTACTTTCTCTAAGTCATTAAAATTATATCAAGAAAGAAAAATGTAGTAGACTAAATTAATAGGGCAAATACTATTTAAGAGAAAATGCTATTGAATGAATTTTATCTGATTTCAATATCAGTATAGGATATTGTCACAAATTAGGTTCTCCAGAAGCAGAATTAAAGGTAGGGCATAATGTGCAAACAATATTTATAGGGCATAAATCCTGTGAAAAAAGCAGGGCAAAATACTGGAAAAAAATAATTAAAATCACTCAAAAGCAAAATGAAGAAAATAATTAAAATTTTTGAATTATGAGAAAAAATTGATTAATTTCATTCATTCCATGTTTTCTGTGTTCTTTTTGAAAACATAATTTTGAAATTAAATATAAAATATTTTTGTGCAAACCTAATTTACCTTAGATTTAATGCTAACAAATTAATTAAAAATAAATTTAAAAATCAAATAAATATTTATTGCTACAGACTTCACTATTTATAGCTGACACTAATAATTTAATAATGAATTCATCATTATAATTAATAACACTTAAGTTAGCTGAGAGAATTAATAAATTAGAAATCATCTTAAATAGGCATTTCTTAATAGATGTATTAAAAATTAATATATTGAATTTTGCTTCATATATGAAAACATAAAGGAACTGGAGTTCAATTGTATACACTATTAGAACAACAACAATAAAATGACCCTGAGGAATACCATTATTTTTTTTCTGGTAAATAAACTTTTTAGTGTAAAACCAGGAGCATAGACTTTTCAGTTATGCTCACAGATAATTTATTCCTAGTGTGTGTCAGTATTTTTACTTTAGGACCTGAAGGCTGTAACTAATTCTTGTTAATACATAAGAAGTAGCACACAAGAGACACCTTTAAACTCATCTTTGCATAAGTTATATTTTTGTTGGATTTATTCCTTACATTTTGTTTTTCTCTTCCTAAAATCATGACTTCTTTGCTCCTGGGTTACTTCCAGTTGTGTTCTGCAGCTGTTAGTTCAATTCATGATAAACAATTGATCACACAGATCATAGAACAAGTTAATCAGCCTGGGGCTTTAGTAATGAAAAATAAAGCTCCAACAAGTCAATCTCTCAGCCTTAAGTAGAGAAGATATCTAGAACCAATTAAACACTGGCCCCAGTGACAGTGATTTAAGCTCTACTTTTGAAACCTGTATCCTCCCTAGAACAACAGTTATAAAATCTACCTTGAAATCAAAGCGTATAAGGAGTCCAGTATATCATAAAAGGACATACATTATCTGATCTAATACTTCCCTTTCTCCTGGAGTAGCTAATTACTAATGAGTCATGTCCCTTGTTAAAACAAGTTATAGGAAATATTCAACCCTATAACTTCCCTTTAGGGAAGGCTTTGTATTTTCTCTCAGTTATAATTATGAAGAATACAAAAATTTCATAGAAGCCCCAAGCAGATTTAGATTTTATAATGCATACTTTCCAGGAAAGCTGGGGAGGTTAATATTTAACCTCACCAAACAAGGAAGAATGAGCTGCGAAATTTGTTTTGAGTTAACTAGACATTAGTCTCTGCTACAGGCAGAATTCTTTCTCTAATAAATTATTTGTTTTAAGACACCTAAAACTACCTTCAGTGCCATATAGATGCAAGTGATACAAAATTATATGTTCAGCTCAAACTAAATCTTAAAACCAAGCTATGGAAACATCAATGTATTATCTCTGGTCTGATATCATTTATTTTCATTTTCCTTCACACATTTTATATCTTTCTAGTGGTGGGAAACCACCTGTTTTCTTCACTAGCAGAGAGGTGTAGACAGAGAACCCGGAAGGCTGGTGACCTTTGAAGCCCTAGCAAAGGTCAGAGCTGTGCACCACCTCTGTTAATCCAGATAATGGTAGCTGAAGCAACCTCCCCAGCTTTAATCATGTAAATCCTTATTGATAAGAATAGTCTGTGTGTCACTGGAACATCCCTGCCTAAGGGCTATACTATGGGTGGATCCCGAACCAAATAAAAGCTTGGTGAGGCCTGAGCACCAGTGGAAGTCCTTCCCCTTGAGTTGGACTTACCCGCCTGGCCCCCCAATATTTCCAAATTATCTCTTGTCTCTTCTCTTTCGTTTGTGTGTGGCTCCTCTTCCAGATCCTGAACTCTGAGCCACGGCGGGCGTGGAGGGAAACATTTACCACACTAGTCTCCCTTCTATAGGGCAGACCAAATATTGGTCACTTTATAGTTTTCAGATTCATAGAGATAGAGAATATCTCAGTACAAATTTTAAATACTGAAGAAATAGAATTTCTTCTATTTATGAGTCAAAATGTTTAACTCTGGTCATTTAACTGTGCTAGGGTTAAAAAGATATACCAACATGGCTGTCAGGGTCAGGGCTACAGATCTATTGGACTGGGGGTTATTTTTGTTTTTGGGTTTACTAATTATGATTTTCCCACACCCCTCTAATGTCTCAGAATCAATTAAGAAATCAAGCAATGGAGTCAAAGAGAAGATATCAAATAATTGGTATTGACAATAAATACTGAATTAGAAATTGTTAATTAGATATAGATCATAAGCATGCATTATTTATTTTTTTTAAAATATGTTTTATTGATTTTTTACAGAGAGGAAGGGAGAGGGATAGAGAGTTAGAAACATCGATGAGAGAGAAACATCGATCAGCTGCCTCCTACACGCCCCCTACTGGGTATGTGCCCGCAACCAAGGTACTTGCCCTTGACCGGAATCGAACCTGGGACCCATGAGGCTGCAGGCCAACGCTCTATCCGCCAAACCACTTCTGGCAGCATGCATTATTTTAATTTCTATGCATAATTAAATGATTGAACCTTGGGCAATCCAACCAAAGGAGATTTTGCATCTATAGAGAAGATACACTCAATTTAGAAGCTTACCTTTCATCTTTAGAGTCTAATCACTTGGAGAAGAGAGAAAAATGTGCTTCCAGATTTGCCTTAGAAGAAGCCATATTGGGGGTAAGGGGTGCAAATCTTTTGAAAGAAGTAACAGAATAGAATGAATTTTTTTTTTCATATGGAAAGATACAAAGAGAACAAGACAGAGAAAAAGCAAGATGTATAAGAAAGGAGAGAGGGAGACATTTTTCTTCATCTTAATCAGACAACTTTATTCTTTTTTATTTGGAATTGAGTGTATTAGACGATGTAAAGAATCATGGTACAAAACAAGTGTTGGGCCAGGCAAGACTAACTTAAAAAAAAATTCCCCTATCATAGAAGATAAAATCATGTAAGACCAACTTCAGACTGGCTGAGGCCAATGAATTTGTCAAGAGTCTGTGAATTATAGGAGGAAGGCTTATGCAGAAAAGAACTATTCAGCTTTAACAGTGTTGGTAAAGGACAGAGCTTTCTTTGTAACCCATATGATAGCAGGCAAGGTATTCACCACACTCTGTTACTCTTACTGTCAAGGTCAATGATCATTGTCCCATTACAATGAAGTTCCTATAGCACTATGAGTGATATGTTGAAAACAAGAGCATTTTTGCAAGGTAATTAAAGTAATACATCTTTCAACTTAGGAAGTTGTAGTTACAGTGAAACTACAAATAAAAGGGTAGCTTTAATACCCAGAAAGAAGAAACTTTAAAACAAACATAAAGTATATTACTCTTTCAAATTTGAAACCAAAAATTTTCATGTGCATCTACAAAATCTTCCAGAGAATATCTTCAAAATAACATTTCCTAATATTTTAAGCTTTTTGTTATTTATTAATAAATAAACAATAAAATATTTATTAATAAATTGTCAATACTAATAAACATCATTTATTATTAGTAAATGTTAAATTATTTATTACTAATAGATAATAATTGTTATTTATTTATTTATTATTATTCATCTTTAATTTGCTTCTCTCCCAGGGAGTTATTCAGATAATTAAGTTAGCAAATTTTTCAGGACTTTTAGGATTCTAGGTATTATATTTAATACATTTAAATTGGAAATTTTTAGAAATTTGAAAGTTAGGACAGTAGAGATAATTTATAAGTAGAAGAAATGTGAAGAGTTTGTTGTTTTTTCTTGGGCACCATATGGACATGAATGAATAAATACTATGAGAACAAGAACTAGGATCAATCATGTCACATTCATCTAGTGACTGTCAATCTGCATTAAGAATGTCTCCAATATAGTTTGTTATCTTGAATGTTGGTTCAGTATTTATATGTAGTCCTGACCCCAAATCAATTCTGTTAAAGCAACATTGATTTTGGATTTGCCTTTATATAAAAGAAACATGAGATTAGTTTCAGTGAATAATCCTGCTTTTCCCCGTGTCATCCTGCTCTCAAGGCAGGTCACTTATTAAGACCATGCCAAATATTAGAGCAATCAATTTTTAATTTTTAAAGTGTTACTTTAGTTAAAGTTTAAAGTAAGTTTTTTTAAAATAGATTTGTTTGTTTGATTCTTTATTACCTAACTATAATAGAGGATTAGCTATGAAATTTCTAGGGCAAAGATTGGGTTCATTTAATCTTTTCTTATTTTCAATGTCTAATGTTTAAATTCTCCATTCAGGATTATGCCTGACGAAACGCAAATTTACCTGGGAACTAAATAAAGTATGCATTCAGTCATATCCTCCTCCTAGATATTCAAGTCTCACAGTGTCTGAAGTTAGAAGGAAAGGATAAACTGGAAAAAAATGCAGCATGTGTAAAAAAGATTAATGACTTTAACATATGTATATGTTAAAATAATAAAAAAGAATAAAATACTGATTAAAAATTGGAAAAAGGAAATAAACGGAACATTGACTACAGAAATAACAATTGCGGCTAAAGTACTCACCTCTCACTATGGAACAGGAGCTGTGCTAATCACTTCACTTGAGTTGTCTCACGTAATTATCAAATAATCTATTATTGCTGCTGGTGATAAACTATGATATAATATTATTTTTTTATTATTAGCATCTCTAGTGCTCATAATAATATAACACATAAAAATACAAATAGGTAATATATTTTGATCCTCACAAGCTAATTTTAAGTAATCACAATATTTAAAAATAAGATTCTATTTGTATCACACATCCAATAGACAATACACAAAGGCAATCAAAACCTCTTTTAAGGTAAATTCTACATATGAGGAAATATTTCTTAAAATTTATTGTTTCTGGAAATACATAAATTTTCCAGAGTCCAATTTTAGTAATAAGTAAAAACCATCAGAGTATGCATATAACATTCATAAAATATTTGTCAAAGCAAGGGATTATGTTTGGAGGTAAAAATACAGTACCCATAAGCATGCAGGAAGCAGCCAATTGGTAATTCTCTCTCATCTTTAATGTTTCTATCTCTCTCTCCTGCTCCCTTTCTCTCCGAAATCAATAAAATATATATTTAAAAACATGTAGTACCGAAGAACATGTAAAATCTGAGATATGTACATATTTTAACATGGAAACTATGAAATTGGAGATAGCTTCCATTCAGTAGAATATTTCCTGAGGTTATCAAGTATGTGAATATCTATACAGAGGATATTTTATTGATTAAAATGCCATGACCTACAGAGAAGAGCCAATTAGCCTTTAAGTGGTAGTTTGAAGAATATTGCTGCCAAATGTATAAAGAAATAATTGTACTATGTAATACAGTCATAAAATATAGGGAGACCAATAATAATAATTAGACCATATTTGAGAAAAAGCATTCTCAGAAAAATAACTATGACATAGTATTAGAGACAGCAATGGCTAAGAAAATGATTACAGTAAATGACTATATCCCAAAGGTAATTATTCTGCTTATATTTTTGATGATCAGAAAACAAATATGAAGAATTATTATTATTATAGAGCAACCAGCTCTGCCACAGAGACCGCGCCATCTTGAAGGGCAGATTGGCTGTGATTGAAAGCCTAGCCTTACCTTCAACCGGGAAGAGTCAGATACCTCCCGGGACCTTACAACCACAACACCCAGGGACCAGCTGTGAACCCACTAACACGAGGTCTCAAGCAGCACAAATATGCGGACTCAGACAGCTCTGCACCTCCTCACGGAAAGGTCAGATTTCACCCAGAGAAAGGTGAGGTCTGCGATCCAGACTGGAGGGAGAAATGCGCTCAGCGGGATCTAGAAGTTCAGACTAAGTCTGCGCCCCACAAAATCTGGATAGAGTAAAATGGAACCAGCGTAGTCCACAAATGTGGAAGTTTGTCCAGAGGACTGCTGGCAGAAGGGAACTCTAGAAATCAACCAATAGCTGGGCTGGGCACAAAAAGGCAGCCTGAAGTTTTACCAGTATAGCAGCTGCACTGTGCCAGGGGAAAAAGACATGCACAGAGTGTGCCGGAGGGAAAAAGTCACGAGTTTGCGCACTTACTCTGGCTTTTTTTCCCTTTAAATCCTTGCTTTTGATTACTAAGCCCAGTACATAGGATCACCAAATTGAAAACGCTCTCAGAGACTGCAGGGGAAAGTTGTTTTTTGTGGAACCTGGGGATCAGAAAACCAGCTCTGGGACAGTCCACTCCCCAAACCAGTATTAAGTGCGACAGGGAAAACAAAATGTAAATACTGGGTAGAGAGGACTGATAGCCCCGGATGTCAATAGAGAAACACTGCCACCCAGAGTCAATCACAAATTGACTCTTGTCTAAATACAACTACAGGCAGACTGAAAAATGAAGAAATACTGCCTGCTAGAAAGAGGATTGTGGCTTACAACACAGAGTAGCGGTGGAATGCAGGGAACTTCAAATCTGCCCTGACTACCTGACAGGGAACAGGCGTGCCAAACAGAGCAGTAGAGGACATGAATGACCTTCACTACTGAACATTTTTATTTTTTATCTTTTATTTAATAAACTAATTTTTTTCTTTTTATTTTCTCACTTGATTTTACCTTTTTTAATTATTATGTTTTTATTTTTTTAAGTATTACTACTACTACTATTGTACTTTTTTAAAGTGTCATTTTATTTTCTCTTTATTTTATTTTGGGATTAGTGTTCTACATTCTATTTTCATCGTTATATTCCCCATTCCTTCTTTTTACCCGCTGCTAAAAATTCATCCTACTTATATATCTAATTTCCGATCTCCTGCGCCAAGTCCATATATACTTCTCTCTTCTATTTCTTCACTATCCAAATTTTTTTCTCTCTTCCCTTTTTCTGTTTGTTTTTGTGTGTGTGTATGTGTGTGTGTATGTGTGTGTGTGCGTTTTATGTTTTTTTGTTTTGTTTTGTTTTGCCCTTCTTTCTCTCTGTCCTATGTTGTTGATTGTTTCATTGTTGATTATATTTTGTTTGTTTGTGTGATTGTTCCTCTCTCTTTTTTTTTTTTTTTGCTTCTGTTTTTTCTCTCCTCACTTGTTATTAGTTGTTGTTTGTAGTTTGCATTCATATCTGGGTGTTAGTTGTTCGCATGTTTTTGGATTAGTTGTTCTATTGAAGTTTTCTCTCCATATAAATAGTTTTTTCCCCCTTCTTTATTATTCTCTTTCTTTTCTCTCTTACTTTTTTTTTCTTTTCTCAATATCATTTTTGCACTCTTTTTTTATTATTTTTATCCCCTAATTCTCTTTTCTCTGGTGGTCACCTTCAGGATAACTTGCATCTATCTATAGAACATTCTACACTTTACATATTTTACCTACAACTTCCTTAATTTGACCCTCATAACTCTGTGGAAGGCAAAACATGTTTGATTCATTTTCTTTTACAGGAAATGGATTTGAAATGAAATGTAAACGACTTGGTCAAAATCAATCTTGACCTGGATTGTAGCTTAGGTCTTTTTCCAAATTCATTGTCTATGTCTTTACAACACACAATTTCTCATTATTCCTGAACAGTTAAATAGAGGAATTTTTCGCAATTTCTAACACCTAAGTTACATTTTTTAACATGATTGATGGTATCATCATATAGGCAATAATTTTTCATTAAATCATAGATGAGTAATAATTGTAATTAAGATACTTTTTCTGCTCTCTTGAGATTTCCTAGATTTCTCCTTTTATTAGTAAAAAAAAAAGGCAACAAATGGGATTTTTAAAGCATTCTATGTCATTGGGATTAACATAAAAATGTTTTCAAGTTTGTCTTTTATGATTTATTTGATGATATTACCATTCCATTTAAGAATAAATTAATGAATGGCACAATGATGGTTATAAAGACCAAGTATTGTTTGAATTCTTCATTTATCCTTTTTCTAGCTTTAGAGAAACTTAAGTTACACCTGTAGGGTCAGCCCAGTTATTGTCCTTTTATCAATACAACTCAAATGTAATAAAACCACTTGATAAACAAATTAGAAAATAATTTCTGATTCAGGCTTAAGTATAAATTATTTTTTTCTTTCTTTATTGATTAAAGTATTACATATGTGTCCTTATCCCCCAATGGCCCTCTACCCCAGTCTCATTCATGCCTTCACCCCCCTGGTGTCTGCCTCTATAAGTATAAATTATTAATATTTCCTCTTTATTTTTGTTTTTAGATAACATGGTTTCCAAATTTATGGGTACCTTCTATCCTATTTAATAAGTTCTTTAACATCTTTTCAATTTTTTCTGGCTTCCATCAAGACTACTTTGAATGATGATGTATGAACATTGAATAAATCTACACTATGCATACAGAACTTATGTTCTTGGCATAGCATATCATTGCAATCTATAATTACTCACTAGCATACCTTCATTATCTAACATGACTGCAGTGAGGAGTGCTGTGCTAGATATATTTGATGGTCCCAGTTGATTTTGTATCTCACTCTCCTTTGTTTTAGATAGAACACTTTATAATATGTATTATAAAGTTTACTAAAAATAGTTTATCTTCCATCATTAAAAATCAACAGCAGTAGTATCTGACATTATCCATGATGCTATGCTTCCTCACAGGATACTGAATGGCTCTGGGCTCATCTTTCATTTCATTCTAAACCTCGGCACATGGTGCTTCTTTAACAGTGCTTTCTCCTTGGGATTCTTTGAGAGCTCTAAGCTTTTCTGCTACTGCTCAGTAGCATGGTTTAGTCTCCTGTTCAAGAACCCCATCTGTTCTAATCAGCATAATTTTCTTTTTTTCTTCACCCTTGTATTCTCTCTTTGCTTTTCACCATAATTTTCTCTTTCATTCCTTACCCAAACTTGAATTTGATGCACAAACTGTGATTGCCTCCAACTCAACATTTCATAAAGTTGAAATGATCAGGAGGATGGGGAAAAGTTTCAGGGCCACGAGCTCTATAAAATTACCAAGTCAGTGACTTAACTGCCTTCCTGCTGCAGGTAGCGATTCTCTCTGTATGACAGATTACATCTAACCCAATTGGTCGCCGCCTTGATTTGAAAACTTTCTTGTTCATCATTCCAAACCTCTATTTTTGCTCTGTAAGTGTGCGGACAGCACAGTGACATAGTGTATCAGTTAGGTCTTTAAGCTCTGAAGGAAAGTTCCTTGACTTTGAAGTCCAATTTTGCCACTCCGGGTGACTTCAGAAAAAAAAAAAAATTTTCCTTAGTTTCCCCAAATCTGTGAACTGGAGATGATGATTAAGATAATGTTACCTAACTTATATTGTTGCTGGTGTTAAAAAAGCTAACTGTGCTATGGAGTTAGAACAATCATTGCACTGTAAGAACGGACTATGTAAGTACTCGGTAATAGTTAATTTGTAGTTCTATATTCACCTCCTTTGCTGCATATTCTCTATCCACCATCTACATATTTTTAGTGTACAGAATTATATAGGTAGCTCTTTCACCTTATCTGTTCATTAGTCCCTGAAGGACTTCATTAAGTCCTGTGGTTTTAACCAACATCTATGGGTTTCTGACTCTCGATATTATTTTTAATACTTTGAACCACTATTTATGTGAGGTTATTATCTTTTCTTTTTCTGTTCAAGGATCCTCTTCCTTCTATACCCCCTTCCCCTCCCCAAATAAGCAACCATATAATTCTGTTTAATATACATTTTGCATGTTTTATAAAATTCCTATGTACATGTACTTCTAAGTAGATTGCATTGTGTTAAACATCTCATTGTTTCTTACTTCCCCCTTTATTTTTTACTGTATACGCTGTTGTAAGACCTATAATTATTGCCATGTGTACATCTAGTTTATTAGTTCTGATTGCTCCAGTATGTGTATTTACTATTTGCAGCTACTACATTTTTTACGTATTTCCTCTCCCATGGTGAACACATGTTACTTCCAACTCACTGACCTGAGTAAAGTTGAAATGAACATATATGTATATGTGTCTTTCAGGATTTCTAAAATAGTTTATTTGAAATATTTAGGAAAAGAATAACTGAAACATTGCTCCTCAAATATGACTGTATTATTTACATTTCCAAGATTAACACATGTTGTGGACAGCAGCTGGCAATATCCAATCTTTCAACTTTCACCAGTCGCATACTTATAAAGTGATTTTTGGTCTTAATTTACTTCTTCTGTTTATTAAAGAGTTTGAGGATTTCTCTACATATATGCTTCTGTGTCTTCTTTGAAGGTATAACAAAAGTGTTAAAACGTAAAACTGTTTGTTAAGAAAAAGCACAATTCTCCAATATAATAGATAACTTGGACTTTTGCATGAATCTTTTAATAATACCTTAGATATACAAATGTAGTATAAGTTATAAAACAATCTGCAAGTTTATCATTCTCAAGAAGTACTCACATAAATTCCCCATAGTCATAGGGTCAATTATGAGTAGGAAAATAGGGCTATTTTCAATAAAGATGGATGCATGTCTAAACATTACCTGCAATTTAACTTTTGTTATTCTTCTTCCTCCTCTACAGTTCAATAGTGCAGATAAAGACACATATATTCCACCCATGTCAACAAGTTAGATAATATTTCTAACTTCTTCTGTAAAACACAATTTTCCAGTAATTCATTTCATTTCTATCAATTGAAAAAAGAGAAGAAAATCTTAAACACCCTTCATTTTCACATAGAAATATATCATGAGTTATTGGCAAAAAGAAAATAATACAGCAAACTATAATAAAAAAAAACTAAGTGCTTGAGATAGTCACTTAAATGCAAATGAGTATATAAATAAAAGATAACACTGATCTTGTAAATTCCTTCTCTCAATGCCCCTCCCCTATTACTTGTTCTGTGGTAATTTTCTTTTCTTTTTCTACCCCGATTTTATTTTCCAATTCTTTGAAATAGTTCTCATTCTAAACCATGAGGCTTAGCAGTAAGAGAGATACATCAAATAAAATTAGCTTTCAAGTCAGACTCAAGCGTAAAAACAAATCAATTTTTTTTCTATAATGTATTATCTTTTTATATTTATAACACATTCAGTGCTGTCTCAACTAAGATAATGAAAAACTCTTTTCTCTGTCAATTTTAACTCCTCAAGCAATTTTATTAAAGCCTCACAACTTTACATATAATTTACATGTTGAATACTCCCAAATTTATATCTCCAGTCCCAATGAGTTTCCAGGCATTCAGACTCAGACAAGCCATTGCTAATTTTACATGCTCACTTTTAAACACAGCTGGCTTGTCCAACATAAACATACAAAGGTAAGTTGTGTCTTTCTTCCTATAACTCTGAACATCCTCCAGTCTTCAGCATTTGAGGAGTTGGCATTATTATCACCAACTATAGTTCAATAGTGCAGATAAAGACACATATATTCCACCCATGTCAACAAGTTAGATAATATTTCTAACTTCTTCTGTAAAACACAATTTTCCAGTATGATAGATAGATAGATAGATAGATAGATAGATAGATAGATAGATAGATAGATAGATTGATGATAGATGAAGTGATACACTTTTGGCATAAAAGGTGATTGAAAGTTGAAACATGAAGTCCAACTCCTAGTGCACGGTGGGGAAAGGGTTGAGGACAGAGGCATGGGGTCACTTCGGTTCTGAGCTCCCCTTTATGGCCTTCAGCTGGATGAAAGGTAAACATGTAGGTTAAGGATAACCTGAAAATAAAGGGCCCTTGCTCATTTTTGCATGTAGATAATACAATGAGATTACCTGACAAGTTGCTCCTACCTCACCTTGTTGCAAAAGTCAACAAGAAAAGCAGTGTGGTTGAGTAGAGATTGAGCTGCAATTTCATTTTTTTCAGGTCCTAAGGAGAGTTTGGAGGGTATGTGAGTTGAGCTAATGACCATTGGGTCCTTGTAGCAAGCAATGAAGTAAGTCTGCAGCAGAGGCTTAGAATAACAGCTAGATCAGGGATTCAATGCAGATTATAGCAAATTCTTAAATGACCTAAAGTGCTCTCAAGACCCAAGTTGGAGGAAATTAGACAGTGATACCTACTGCACTCAACTGTTGTGGCAGGAGGAGGTGTGTGTGTGTGTGTGTGTGTGTGTGTGTGAATTATGCATGATGTTTCTACAGATCTTGTAACAGGTTTTGTCCTGAACTGTTTTTCCAATGATGTCTGGAGAGCAGTCTTAGAGGCTACAGATAATGTCTTTATGTGTGTATGTGTGTGTCAGGCAGTAAATTTGCAGAATAATAGAGAATGTCTTTTTGATTCCCTCGCTTATATTCCAGGATTATAAAATACCTCTTTTTGGAGGGGAGCAGGTCAATTTTGCTGGCAATCCTCTTATAAGATTGGAGAGTTTCTAATGTCAGAGATCGTTAGCTATAAAACAGACCCCTTATGCACAGATACAACTGGGACCACCTCTCTTCACCCCCCTGAGACTTGGGGAAGGAGGGAAGCAGATGCATAAATGCTGTTATTGTGCACTGCACAGTTTAGCAAAAGGTTGTTTAAAGAGCATGAGTTTGTTATGTGTGGAAGACTAATTACTACATTACTATAGGCAAGTTGTTTGATCCCTTATAGACTCACTTTTCTCATCTGAAAAAAAGAGTAAAATAATACATAGCTCATAGAATCATCATGAAGAGCAAATTTTTCGCATCGTCTATGATGCTTGACTATTAGCCTTGGAGCTGGTCTCTAAAATAAGTTTGAATGGAAAATGATTCGATTTAATTTATCAATTCTTAAGACATTGTGAACTCTGCTACCATGCAATAGAATGTGCTAAATTAAACAGAGGCGATTTTCAATGTTATATCACTGGTTTTAACAATCCTATGAAGATGTTCTTAACTCCCATTTTACAAATGAGAAATTGAATTTAAGAGGTCAAATAACTTTGTAAATATTATCCAGCTAAATCCTCAGAGTTGATCTTTCTTGTGTTGTAAAATCTCTGCTTTCTCTATTGTAGTTTTACTAAAATAATGTATTATGAAAAATTTGGGAAAATAAGAAATGAAAAAATCACTCACAGTCCCACTTAACTATCACAATAATTTTCCTTTTGGCAAATATATATGCCTTTCAATTACTTTAAAAATTCCTTTTGTACTTTAAAAATTCCTTTTTAGTCATAAAAATATCTATCCAGTTAGAAATCTGTTGCTACATAATTTTTATTGACGTGAAACTTTTAACTTCAAAAACAATCTTTTAAATTGTTTTTCACTATGGAAGACATTATTCTTTGGCATTTATTCAGGAAAATTTTAAATTTGATTTAACAATTAAAATCAATTGGGGAAAAAATAAAATCAACTGGACGTTTTATCTATGAGTATTTAATTTTTTATTTATTTCAAAAAGATTAGGAAGTAAGTCACGTGCCATTTTAAACTAGATTAAAATATGTAACTGTATAGTACAAACAGCAAAATAGGACAAAAAGGAAGGGAGTTAGTCTATAGCAAATGGCTTTAATTTGTAAAGCGCTCAGTATTTAACGCTTATCAGCCAGAGTGAATGAACTAATATGTTTTTGTGCTGTTCAGGAGTCGGGGGAAAAAAAATTAGCATGAGACTGCTTAGATTTATATTTCTATCTCTAGAGCTCTCGTGTTTTGTGTTTCTTTTTAAACAATTACTACTGATTAAGTTTATGCCACCTGAAAGAAAAATGTGGCATCTGTTCACTTTGGGCACGGGGAACATAAAAGTTGCTGAACTGCATAGAAGTGTGACAAAGTCACTAAGCTTTCTCCTGACTTCATATTAACATTGCTAGTTAAGCTGTTTCCTTTCATCTGGCTCATACTATATTCTACAGATAGCATGATCACCTATGTCACCCTGAACTCCTACACCGATAATGATGCTCCTTCAATAACTGAGTTTGAAAAGATTTCCAATTTGGAAAGTGGAGGGAAGCACCCCTCTCCAAAGGAGGGAGGAGTTTAGCCTGTGCTCAGAGACCAGTTCACCATATGTAGCCCCAGTCATTGGAGCCATTCCTAGCATTAAATACTGAGCTCTTTACAAATTAAAGCCATTTGTATGGACCAACTCCCTTCTTTTTTGTCCTATTTTGCTATTTGTCTTATACAGTTGCATATTTTAATCTAGTTTAAAATGGCACATCATTTATTTCCTAGATCTTTTAAAAATAAATAAAAGAATTAAATACTCATAGATAAAATTTCCAATTGGCTTTAATTGGTAAATCAAATTTTCCTGAATAAATGCCAGAGAATAATGTCTCCCATAGTAAAAACAAACAATTTATAATAAATAATGTTTTTGAAGTCCCTCAAATATATAAGGGAAATGCTTTGAAAGAAAAAAAAAGTAGCAGATTAATGTGTAAATGATTGAGTGAGTATCAAGGCTTAAAGGAATTTTCTCTTCATTTAAAATAGTATTCCTGCAATGTAATGTAACTATTTCACAGCAGAGTGAGTCAAAAAGCTGACTACAAATCATCTTGTTTTCTTTAAATTCATATCTATCACTATTTGATTTCAGCAGTTTAAGCCAGGTCAATTAAGTCAATTGTTTACTAATTAATAAATAATAATTTCTAAGCAACCGGTAAGTTGTTCTTATTAAAATAATTAAAATGAGAATAAAAATAGATCTGGTATACTCTATGCACATAGGACCATATAAGAGGGACTGCTACATACTCAAGGAAGTTTTAGAATTCTTCTTGGAGGAGATATCTTCCCACTACACCATATTATCAGTACAAATGGACTTTGAAGACAATTTTTACCTGATAAAAGATCTAGCCCCAAATTATGTGAAAACATAGGATAGACATATATGGATCCTTACTACTTACTTCCTTAAAGCTTTGTTTAAATGTCACTTCATCACTCAGTCTTATTCTGACCATACCATTTAAAGCTGTGTTTTATCCTCCCTGAATCTGAGTTTTCATTATTTTGCTTTCTTTCTACTTTTTTTTCCCCCATGCACCTATAACTTCCACTACATAATTTACTCAAGTATTATGTGTATTGTTTATTGTCTGTCTTCTTCAACAAAATTTAATCTCCATAAGACTAAAAAAGATTTTGTCTCTCTACTGTCTTCCAGATTCCTAGAAAAATATTCAGATTGCTTTGTTGACTAGATAAATGAATTCAGAGCAATTCAATAAATGTTGGGTGAATGAATACATACATGAAAATTAACAATGGAATAGGAGGTGAAAAATATGATACACTTAATATAGCTAAAATTTATAGGTTGCTTACATTGTGAAAATTACTATGTACTTTATAAATGATATATAATTTAATTTTTACAACTCGCTGAAGTAGATACTATACTCATCTTTGTTTTGAAGATAAAAAGAATGGGCTACAGACATATTTAGTTACTTACCCAAGATCACATTAACAAGTTATTAGACCTGGGGTTGAATTGTCCTATTGTACTTATGTTAGGAGAGAGAAATAAGATGAGAGAGAGAAAAAAGTGAGTGAGAGAGAAATGACTGTAATTAAATGCATCGGAATAGAGTCCGATATAACTGGCCAACTTTTTAGATATCCTGTGCTTTGAGGTAATAAAATTTTAGAATTGGAAAAGAACTTTAAAACAGTTTTTCCCACTTTTTTTTATTTCAATGACAAAATCAAGGCCAGGTGCAGTAAATATTTGAAAAAAAAAATGACAACTATGTATCTCTCTAACTTATTTAATTATATTACTCAGATTCCCAGCTATAAAATAAGTTATATTGTAATTAAATTTTATATAATTGTTCCACATGTAATCCTACATAATAAAAGGCTAATATGCAAATTGACCAAACGGTGAAATGACTGGTCACTATGATGAGCCCTGACCACTAGGGGGCAGATGCTCAAGGCAGGAGCTGCCCCCCTGGTGATCAGTGCACTCCCACAGGGGAGCGCTGCTCAGCCAGAAGCCGGAATCACAGCTGGTGAGCGCAGCAGCCGTGGCGGGATCCTCTCCCACTTCCGCAGCAACGTTAGGATGTCCGACTGACAGTTTAGGCCATGGGGCTCCCGGACTGCAAGAGGGTGCAATCTGTGCTAAGGGACCCCCCCTGAGTGCAAGAATTTTGTGCACTGGGCCTCTAGTTATTATATAAGCCCACATATAAACAAATTACTTAGATCTGCCATAGCAAATAAAGCCAATACAAAAATTGAATGACATGCAGAAAATCTATTTCCTTATACATAGTTCATTTTTATTTATTCAAGTTTTAATTAGCACTTACTATCTGCAGCACACATAATGCTAGGTAATAATAAAGAAATGATATATTTTTTACATAAAACTCTATTCCTAGAAGGTAAAGAGTTTATCAATAGTAATATTTTTAAATAGCAAGTCATCCTAAAAAGGGAAATGAACAAAGTATACTTTTCCGGGGAATTTTAAAAATCCATCCCCAAAGATATGAAGTTCTTCTCTCAAAATATAAACTTGGTCAAATGCTTCTAATTCATGTTAAAACCAAAACACACATTTTGAGAAGAATGATTTCATACATTCAATAGAACCCTCAAAGGGCAAGGTATATGGCTATAAATTAATTTATTGAATCTCTTGCTGGCAGATGTCACATGAAATTATTCCCACTTTGTTATCATTTAAAGTAACTAAACTTCACATCCTGAAGATTTGAGACTAAGGACAGGCCATCTAAAGAGAACAACAAAATCTGAAAGGCTACTGTGGTGAAAGGCACTGGCTCTTACATGCAATTGTAAGATAAACCAGAATAGAAAAATTATTCAACATAACTGTTATATTTGATTTCTCTTTCCAGAGATATAGCAATAAATAAATAAATAAATAAATAAATAAATAAAGGAGTTTCAAAAACATTCACACTAAAGATGTTTCCTTTTCTTGTAAATTTTTTACTTTTTGATACAAATATATGCTTTTATGTTACATTTCATTAAACATTAATGTGTTCCACCAGCTTTAATCACTTATAACTGTCTTGTTAGCATTATCAATACAGTGTCATTTGCACATTAATGTAGAGAATTAGTCTCAGAAAGTATATTTATGTCATCTTTTATTTCAACCAGAGATTAGGAATTAAAAATGATAATAAACTGAAACCCCTGCTTCAATACAATTCACCCTGGAGTACAACTTGTTATAAGTTTACAACACATGTCCATCACACAATAGATTAAATATATAGTTCCATGTGAAATTTTTACTATGAGGTATTTATCAAAATAATTTATTTAATAGATATTCAATAAACATATTGCATGTACCAGGCAACTTTATAGGTAGGTATTTGGCAGTAAATGGTAAAATTGTCACTCAACAATAAGGAAATAAGCAAGTAATTATATTATAAATCAGAGAGTGAGAAGTGCTGTAGAGGGAAATAAGGCCAGGAAGGAATGAGGTGTTACTGTTAGTTTATATAGTATGATTAGCAAGGTCCAGATAATATCATAACATGTGAGGATGGATCTGCAATAAGTAGTATGGAAAAAATCATGTGGAAATCCGGAGGAGGGCCATATCTATAAAGAAGCCTTACATTTAGAAGCTTGAGGAGAGAAAGATAGAAAAAACAAAAACAAAAACAAAAAACCAAACAAACAAAACAAAACAAAACAAAAAAACACAAACAAAACAAACAAACAAAAAACACAAACACCAAACAAGTTAGAAATGAGAAAAGAAAGGGAGTAGGAAAAGTTTATGGTGTTTACATCATGTGGGTATTGTAGGCCATATAAGGATCTGGAATTTGCTTTGAACAAAGTGGGATTTTAGCAGAGGAATGATATTCTCAGACTTATATTTTAGAAGGATCACTTTTGCTATTTTGTGGATCAGCCTCTGAAGAGAATGGATGGATTCTTAGAAACCATTCAAGTGTTTGCAGTAATTCTTTTGAGACAAGGCGATACTGACTTACAACTTAAAGCCAATAAGATTACGAGGTGATTTATCGTGGGTCTTTGTGAGTAGAGACAAGAAGATAAAGAATTTGTGATAAATGTGGAGGTAATAAATGGAGCAAGAGTTGTAGTAAAGGAAGTTTCTTTTTATTTTTAATACAGGAGCTATTAGAGACTATCTGTATGCTCTTGGGGGCTGACCCAGCAGAGAAAGGAAAGAAATGATGATGCAGGGCTAGTGGTGCAGCATCCTCATGGTGGGATGATGGGATGGAATCCATAGGAGTGACGGAATGGTGTTGCACGGAACTAGGGCAGTCCGTCCACTGAGGCGAGAATGAAGCACGTGCATTCCGAGGCATTCGGGTAAGATGCTAGTTTTAGTATGAGTTTATGGTTGATTTTTTTCTAGTGTTTTCTCTTTTCTGGAAAGAACAAGAAGCAGCATCATTAACTAAGAATAAACAATAGATGTTGTATTGGAGGAAAGGTACGAGATAGTCACATAGAGAGAAGAAAATTTTACAACTACTGAAATGGGATCAAATTGTTGGGCATCACTAATGATACCGGACGCGGAGGGTCTGGGCTTCCTGCTGATCGTGGAGTCAACTGCTGAGTAGAGAGGAGGTTGAATCTTTATGCTGCGTTTTATTAACCAGCTAGCCGGCAATCCCAGAGAGCGGCAGGTGTAACATCCTGAAAAGACCGCTCTGACATTTCATTTCTAAATGCTCTTATATAGGGTTAGTGGGTGGGAAAAAAATCTCAAGTTAGTGAGTTCCCAGGGCCTGCCTTCTACCACTGGCCTTGCAAAGATTAGCCCAGAACATTGTCTCCTTTCAGATAGGTGCTGTCCAGGAGGTGCATTTACAACTTATTTTCTTTTGAGTGATAGGTTCATGGGCTCCGAGGCTGCCTTATCTCCATGGCCTGTTCTTCTTCTTGTAACACATCCTCCAGTTTCCCAGGGTCTGTAAGAAAATCTCTGATCTATATAGAGCAGCTGTTAGACAAGTGTGATTCTATTTCTATCTTGTGCCCTTCCCCTATCGCTGATATTCTGCTTATAATACCTGGTTATGATGAAAGTGAAATGAGTTGACATCATAGTGTGTTTTTCTTCAGTCACATTTAGCTGTAGAGCTTCAGAGAAAAGCACACAGAGAGATGGTTTTAGCCAGTCAGATGTTTGTCTGGTAAGTCTGAGAAAAGTAGAGAAGAAATAGGGATAAAATTATCTCAAGCAGAGGCTATGCTGACAGGCCATGGCACTTAAACCAAGAAAAAAGGAATGTGAATACCAGGAAGTGAGGGACATTAAAATGTTGCCAGGTTAATGGATTGAAGGTCTCAGTAGAATCAAACAAAAGTTAGAGTTGAAATCCAAGGAGAGTTGTAGAAAAATAGCAGGGATGTTGCAAGACTGAAATGCTTGCAAACAAGATTATAAAGAGGGTGCAGTAATTTTTAATGACAAAGTTATAGTCTATATAGAAGTTCAAATTATTAATAACTATGATGGGAATAGCATTATGGAGAGTGAGTGTAAAGTAGGTTTTGAATTAGTCAAAGACAGAGACCAAGTACTGTTGGGAGCCAATGGCTGTTCCTCTAAGGAGCAATACTGAAAAATATGATGTCATGGCCTGTGTGTCAAGTCCCGCATTTTTATGGACAGGGGAGGGAATTTTTTTAGAAGCAACAATAATGAATGTTGGAAACTGTCACATTACCTCCAGGCCAGGTGACATGAAGAATGAGGGTTAGCAGCCATATTTGAAAGGACTAAAGAAAAATTAGTTCTCCAAAAACAGAAGCAGATTTCAGTTAGATCACTCAGTGTCACTAATCACCAGAGAGATGCAAATTAAAATGACAATGAGGTATCACCTCACACCTGCCAGTATGGCTGCCATCAATAAATCAACAAACAACAAGTGCTGCCCAAGACTGTGGGAAAAAAGGAACCCTAGTAAATGGCTAGTGAGAATGCAGACTGGTGCAGCCACTATGGAAAACAGTGTGGAGTTTCCTCAAAAAATTCAAAATGGATATATTCCTAGAAGTGGGATCACTGAGTCAAATGGAAGTTCCATATTTAAAATGTTGAAGAAACCACATGCTAAGAATCCTGAAATACCAACCAGAAAGAATATATGCACCCCTATGTTCATAGCAGCATTATTTACAATAGCTAAGATCTGGAAACAGCCCAAGTGCCCATCAGTATAGGAGTAGATAAAAAAGCTGTGGTATGTTTACACCATGGCATACTATGCAGCTGTAATAAAAAGAAGGATCTCTTATCCTTTGAGTGAGCATTATGCTCATTGAAATAAGCCAGTCAGAGAAAAACAAGTATCACATGACCTCATTTATATGTTGAACCTAATGAAGAAAATAAACTGATGGACAAAATAGATCCAGAGATATGGGAGCATGGAACAGATTGACAAATCTCAGAGAAAAGGGCAGGGGGATTAACCAAAGAACTTATATGCAAATATGCATAACCCATGGCCATAGACAATAGTGAAGTAAATACCATGTGTGTGGGGGGAGGGGGGGCGCAGAAGTAAGATGGAGGGGGTAAATGGGGAAGAAAGGGGGCCATCTCTAATACTTTCAACAATAAAGATGAAAAAAAGAAAAAAGAAGAAGGTGACCTGGAAGGGAATGTTTCAAAGGAAATTAGAGATAAAAGAAATTGTATTTATGTTATACTACGAGTTTAACAGGACCGATTAGTTGATTTCATGGTAGGTATGAGTGGGAGATGGGCTTACAATGGACAAACAGGGTCTGATGGAGCTATGAGCCTAGCTGGTGAGGTTGAGAAGTAGATAGATGGTCCATGACATTTTGTGAGGACTGATGGATGAAATGTAGGGTATGTGAGATTCATCCCAAGGTGCTCTGAGGAAAATACTCATGTTGAGGCTGCAAGTAGTGGGGAGAAGGAACCAGTGGGCAACTGTCCAGCAGCATGGAGCACTCTGAAGCCTCTTTCTCATTCCTGCCCAGGAGCAGCATTTATATTTATTGTTGAATTCACTGTTGTTTTGCATGCATTGACCTATTCTGTCAAGCTAGACAATTCCTTAAAGATAGAATCTAATCTTAAATTTCTTAAATATGTCTACTGCATTCACTCCAACATATATACTAACTTGATAGATACAGGTATATGACATGGTAGATTCGTTCAGTGACAATATGTTGTTGTTTTTAATATATATTTTGATTGATTTCAGAGAGGAAGGTAGAGGGAGAGAGAGAAACATCAATCAGCTACCTTCTGCACACCCCCCACTGGGGATCTAGCCTCAACCGGAAATGGAACTGTGACCTCCTGGTTCACAGGTTAATGCTCATGCCAGTTGAGCACGATATGTTTTTTTAACCACAAAATGAGCATACTTTGGAACTCATAGGTACACTCTACTAGGCAGAAAATTGTTGATCTACAGAAACCAGAAATGACATCC
>NW_006283639.1:1187163-1188160 GCF_000327345.1 Myotis davidii
TCTCTAATCACCCTCTGTCTATAGGACCTGATAATGAAGTTAGAGATTTGTAGAATGTATAAATGTTTGTGTTTCTTGTTTTTTCCCCCAGAGTAAACTAACACACTTCTGTAATTATTCTAAATCAATTAAATTTTCCCTTTCCAGTAAAGGTAGGAAAGATCAAGCTCTTTTAAATAAGGCCAAATTGACATTTTCTTGCTGGATAAAGGGGTTATCAAAGGTTAAAATGAATTTCCCTAAACAGTGGAGTGAGCAACTGTCAGCAATATCAATTGTTTTACTTGAGAAATTAAAATGACATTTCACTAAGCATACTTCACTCCTATCAGTGAAGGTTGTAGAGGGAGGAGTAATCAGTAGTAGCATTTTTGGAGAGCTAAAACAAAGGCATTTTAAAACCACTTATAACTAAATAATCAAAAATAGTCAAAGCCCTTTGTAATATTTATTCCAAATATAGAACAACCATAGCTATATCAGGTATTAATCATGCAAAGGAAAAATGTCAGGTACAAAATTTATATAAGTACTAGGAGCCCAGTGCTCAATTTGAAATTGTGCGGTGCCACCCACCCTCGAGTTGCTAGTCTGGCCCTGCTGGCCCTGCCTCCCTCTCCAGTCCTTGAAGCAGCTGCAGCCACTGCTGATCAGGCCCTCCCCCAGCGCAGGCACGCGGAGGCCCCTGCTGCCCAGCCCCTGACGCTGCTCCCGTAACCTATTCCTGTTTAGTCGACCCATTATGGTGTTCTGGTTAATTAGAATATTTCTCTATTATATCTACACTAATAAAAGAGAAACATGGTAATTGGCGTACGACAGCTACCCTTCCCATTGGCTAATCAGTGAGATATGCAAGTTAACTGGCAGCCAAGATGGCGGCCGGCAGCCAGGCAGCTTGAAACTAACATGAGGCTTGCTTGCTTCAGTGACGGAGGACTGCAATGTTCCCGGCCTGCCTTGCCGGCCTCTGAGCTTGCAGTTTAAGAAACATTGT
>NW_006283639.1:1188265-1189912 GCF_000327345.1 Myotis davidii
ATTTCTTAAATATGTCTACTGCATTCACTCCAACATATATACTAACTTGATAGATACAGGTATATGACATGGTAGATTCGTTCAGTGACAATATGTTGTTGTTTTTAATATATATTTTGATTGATTTCAGAGAGGAAGGTAGAGGGAGAGAGAGAAACATCAATCAGCTACCTTCTGCACACCCCCCACTGGGGATCTAGCCTCAACCGGAAATGGAACTGTGACCTCCTGGTTCACAGGTTAATGCTCATGCCAGTTGAGCACGATATGTTTTTTTAACCACAAAATGAGCATACTTTGGAACTCATAGGTACACTCTACTAGGCAGAAAATTGTTGATCTACAGAAACCAGAAACCATATAATCATTACCAGAGAAGCAACATCATTTGGAAACACTCTGTTGGTATAAGAACATAATTTCTCCAAAGTGAAAAAAAATAGCCTATGTTATTATAACTAAACAAAATACTATCAATCTCTTCCAAGAATGATGGAGAAAATAAGCAAAGAAAACTTATTTTTCATGCATTGTAGGAACAATCTTTCCATCCCAAAAGAAAAAACTTTCAGTCCCTCCATTCACGCCTTATAGCACCACACATCTACAGCCATTCCCTGAACAGAAATGAGAAACATATGAAAGAACTGCAGTGTGATTCTTAGGAAGAGGAAGAAGAAGAGGAAGAGGAAGAGGAAGAGGAAGAGGAAGAGGAAGAGGAAGGACTTGAGTGTTGCCATTAAAAAGGCTGGGAAAAAGGAGAAAATAAATGAGAAATTTACCTCCTATATCATTAAAGCAAGAGTGACAGTAGCCAGTTAATTTTCAAGTCCATTAGCACACATGCCTATAAAGACTGGGGCAAATGTCTGTTAATTCAGCATTACCCATAATCCATCTGGCCATGAAACTTCTTTTTTACTTAATACAGTTTGAAGGACAATGTCCACAAAATGATGGAGGAGGGTACCCTTACATAAAAATCACATATTTTTGTTCATCAGTTTATGTTGCTCATTATATTCCATAAATGAGTGAGATAATAAGGACACATATGTAATACCTTAATCAATAAAGAAATATAAAAATATCAAATATAGATCACTTCATTATATTTATTACATATGTATTGTTATATATAAAAACTTCTTTCACTTGAAACATAAACACATGGCAGGAAATCCCAAAGACAAATAAAAGGAAGAGCACTGTTTAAATGACCATATTTCAATTATTGCTCATTTAACTACGTCTTTTTTAAATAATGTCCCTAACTGTGGCACCAGCTAGGAGCATTGATGATCATCCTTATAAGTCCTATAATTGCTAACTTATCTCTAATCACCCTCTGTCTATAGGACCTGATAATGAAGTTAGAGATTTGTAGAATGTATAAATGTTTGTGTTTCTTGTTTTTTCCCCCAGAGTAAACTAACACACTTCTGTAATTATTCTAAATCAATTAAATTTTCCCTTTCCAGTAAAGGTAGGAAAGATCAAGCTCTTTTAAATAAGGCCAAATTGACATTTTCTTGCTGGATAAAGGGGTTATCAAAGTTTAAAATGAATTTCCCTAAACAGTGGAGTGAGCAACTGTCAGCAATATCAATTGTTTTACTTGAGAAATTAAAATCACATTTCACTAAG
>NW_006283639.1:1191130-1194930 GCF_000327345.1 Myotis davidii
ATGTAAAACTGTCTTGTTAATTTAGGTTCTCTGAGTGGAAAAAACACACATAGATCTAATTGATGAAATTAATACTTTGAATTGGTTTTGAATCTTAATAAATGAAGTGTACAAATGTATCTTTCAAGTAATTACTAATCTAACCTTCTAATTAATTATGATCTACTGAGAATTTTGATCAGTAGATAGAAAAATTTCTGATGATTGAAACAATTGCCTTTGTAAATAGGTGACTCTAAAATGCGGGGCGCTTCTCTACTGCTTTTATTGCCAGTCCTACTCTTGTAATGTTTAAACTATACTTCTTTTGTTAGCCAACTTTGTTTCTCAAGATTTTCTTTAAAAACATATTCTCAAGCAATGCCAGGAAGCTAAGCCAGCTTTCCTCGTTTCATGACTCTCTGACTCCCATTGCCGCTGTTACTTTAAAGTGTCTAAAAATATGCCCCTTTACATCCCACGCTCTCTTTTCTGCTCCCTCCTCACACTTTCTCCTGGACATTCTTGTCCTTTGTGTCTTGTGTTTCTGTGCAGTTAAATATAGGCTCTATTCAGAAATTTTCCTCAGAGCAGGGCTTTGTCTTCAGAAGAAAGCTTAGTTAGTTAATTTTGAATGTGCTGAGGCTGATTTCCGAAGTTTCCTTGCATGCATGCAGTTGTGATCTGGGAAACCCTGTCTGCCATTTTCAGCTTTTCCGGACATTTTTTGCCAATTGGAAAATGCTTCAGTTTGTGACTTCGTACCTTTGAAAACTTGATTTATTGGTTCCCTAGCTCTCAGGCTACTCACAGAAACTCCAACCACCCTCCCCTTCCTCTCACACAGGTGGCAATGCCACAGGGATTACTGTTCGGTGGTAGCAAGCATGCCTGCTCCTAGTTTGGTCTCCTGGAGACAGATTATCATGGAGTTTTTCTGTAGGGATGATTTTAATTTCTGCCCTGCTTGTTATGTGTAGCAGCTTTTTTTTTTAAATGGTCACAACAATATCTACCACCCCACATGCACTTCCAGATCCTTGTCATTTACCATCAAAAGTGGAGTCTATTATATTCCCTTCCCTTCCATCAATTAATTGCCTTAATTAATGCCCTGTGACCTAAGTGATGCCATGTGATTGCCAAGTCAGAGTCAAGATTATGAAAGGCAATTATGAGTTCTTCCTTGCTCACATTTCTCTCTCTCTCCTCTCTCTCTTTCTTCCCCCTCCTCAATATTTTTCTCTATCTCAGCTCTTAACAAAGCTAATTTAATATAATTTTAAAAAGTAAATACAATTAAAATATATGTGCAGATACATAAATATTAAAGATGGATAAACCAAATGGTTGAAGTTGGGAACAACGCTTTAACCATTTTTCCACTTTTAAAAATATGCCCATTGTACTTCTAGTGGCATCATGATGATAGAATGTAAGAGTCATTTAAACACTTCCTTTGAGTGTATTTTTAAACATTTGGAAATCTAAAGGAATTGTATGTGAGGACCCACGTCCTGCATGGTTCAGGGCTCTGGAGAAGAGGTCGCGTGCAAATGACAGAGATGAGACAAGAAATAATGTGGAAATTGAGGGGCCAGGCAGGAGCCTATGGCAAGAGGAAAGACTCCGCTTGGGTTCAGGCCTTGCCATCCTTTCATTCAATTTGGGATACACTTATAGCCCTTAGGCAGGCAATTTCCAGTAACAGGCAGACTATCTTATCAGTAAGGATTTCTATGACTATCTGGTGGGGAAGTTGCTTCAGCTGCCATTGTCTGGACTAAACAGTGGGTGCATAGCCGTGACCTTTGCCAGGGCTCAAGGGTCACCAGCATCCGGGCTCCTTGTCCACACCTCTCTGCCAGAGAAGACAATAGGCGGCTTCCCACAATTGTAGAACAGGAAAATGAAGGTCATTTTTTAATAAACAAAAAAATGTGAATGTGCATTCAATTTAGACTACCTCTACCCCAAATCATGTTTATAAGAAAGTGCAAATATATTTTTGTTAGTACTTGTTATTAATACTACTCTAGAGCTTTTTAAACAGTTGTCCCAAATGAATTCAAAGTGTCTTATAGCCCTTATTTAAATGCTTTCCAGTAATATCAAAGAAAAAGCAGTTAGCAGATATTTAATTTATTTTTTTAATTATTTATTTTGGTAGCAGATATTTCAACCACCCCCCTTTTATAGATAATTTAGAAATTTCAAAGGAAACCATTACCGTAAATTGTAAAAGCATTCTATCATCACTTAGAAATATGTGAATAAGAAAAGTTTCAAAATACAACTATTAGAATGATTCCTTTTAATTGAAAGGCCACAAAAATTCCTGCTAATATGGAACAACTACTGAATGGTCAGCAATTTTCTCAAATTGCTAAATATTATTAGAAGTGATTCATGCTGTGACAACTATTTTGCATTAAGAAGATCTTTAGAGAAAACAAGAAAATAGAGTACAAATTCACATAGATTTCAAGTGCAATTGCTTTAAAAAAACTATAATAACAGATTAAGTAGTTACATGTACAATAAATTGGAGCCAAGGCACTATCTTGGAAGTTATGATTACTATATATTTTCACATAGGACACCTCTGAAGGATTCAGCACAATTTTAATTTCCCTCAGAACCATTATGAAAACACTTTCTAATGCTTGAAAATGTGAGATGAAACTGTCTTATCAATATTATAGTCCCATATATTTAATGGATTTTGTTGATCCCTAGCTATTTTACTTTCTAGACTTTCTAGCAGCATTCTAATATTTATTTTCTAATTAAAGTCTGACTTTAAAAATGATTTAAACCGATTTAATGTAATAATAAAGCACTTTAGAGTTTTGCAAATGTTGAAAATATTTCTATTCATTGGAAGACTTGTCAGTTAACACCCAGAGCAAAGTTTTACGAATTGTATGATTGGAAAAATTCTGATTACTCCATGAAATAATGATGTCAAGTTGTCAAAGTTGTTGAAAGCTGTATTTATTAAGACAACATGGAAAAATATATTGGTCTGCACTGAGAGTGTTTAAAATGTTCTTTAACTTTAGGTGTATGAGCATATTTCATAGCCATATTCTTGAAACAATTTAAAAAGTATCAATCTTGCCTGACAACTCTGAGGAAGCTGAAGAAATTTAGAAGCAAGCTGTTAAAATCTAATGATTAAAAGCAGAGCACAACACCAAGCCACCAGAATGAGAAGGGGACTAGATAGCAACAAAGACTTTGAGAGTCTTGTGTGGATGGAGGCTGCAAATATGGACATGACCCTGTCTCTATTTTGGTGAGAGGAGAGTGACTGAGTTCTAGAGGAGGCTCGATTTTCTACTGCTTGAGTATAAATGGGCATGCATACATAATAGAGGTTCAGTTGTGAGCCACCATGAGATTCAAGGTTGAAAATCTGGGGGTGAATTAAAGTATACTCCTCTTTCACAGTTTGCATGATATTTTAAAATTATGTATATGGTTTGGTAGCATCTGTTTATGTCAGACTGTCAAGGGCAACTTTTATTATGGACTTTATATCCTCAAATATCTAAAAGAGAAAACTTTGAATCAATAGACGTAGTAATATGTCAGAAAATCTGAAGGCTTGTGTCCAGTTGCCGGAAGCTGGTCCATCCTTGATGCTTGACACAGTCGCTGCAGGAAAGAAACATCTGCACAGCATATGTTTCAAGGGACCTGGCGTATATAGCATACTGTTCTTAATATGTTTGCTCTCCTTAGCGCTATGTGTTTTAACCAAGGTCACCTCTCCAAGAAAGGTTGTTTCCCCAGGTAGGAACTTTTCCCTGAAG
>NW_006283639.1:1195007-1209001 GCF_000327345.1 Myotis davidii
GTTTCCCCTGAAGTTAGGGAGGGAATAAAACCCCTTCACTAAGTGCCAGGCGGGTAATTAATCTCTTTAACTACGAACAATCATGCTTAAGCTACATAATCTTTACTTCCTGGAATGGAGATAAGAAACACCCTAACCTTGGCAATAGAGATTGATAGGATTGGAATCAACTGGTATAACTACAGATGTAACAAGACAATAAACACCAGAACTTCACTGGAGATCCAGACCAGAACTTGGCTGGAGATCCTGGCTAGGCTGCTGATCAACTGAACACTGTCTCCATGTCATTCCTTCTTCACCAACTCCGTCCACACCTTTGGGGACCCCTGGACCTGCTGGGGTTGGACCCCAGCATCCAGTGACTTATTTCATGTATATGAATCAATGGGAAAAGACCTAGAGTTTTAATGCTTCTTTGTTTATATTGTTCCTTTTACTTTTAACTAACTGACCTCCTTCTTCACCTACCTGTTCCCCAGGTGTATTTTATACTTTTTTATTTATTTCACATGTAGCTAGTCAAGGGAATACAATTATCTTCTCAGTGGTGATAAGGATTGGAGGGGTGGATTATAATTAGATGACACTGGATTACATAAACTACAAATGAAAAAGAATGTCATAAATGGAATACACACTTAAACATATACATGCATATACTTCTATGTACACACACAATGATATATGCTTTTCTATATCAAAAGGGATACAAACTCATTGTACCATCAGTGTACTAGATCTGACTCATATTAGCTTATGAGAGCTAATTTAAAATTTTTGGAAATTATACCATTCTGTTGTTAAATTTAGTCACTTATAAAAGTTAAATTATGTAATCTACCAACAAAATAACGTGTAGTGAAAAAAGGTAATAAAATAAAAGTCATAAATTCTTATTTATATTACTCCATTTTACTATTATCTAGATCAGTGGTTCTCAACCTTCTAATGCCATGACCCTTTAATACAGTTCCTCATGTTGTGGTAACCCTCAATTTCATTGTTACAAATTGAACATAATTAAAGCATAGTGATTAATCACAGAAACAATATGTAATTATATATGTGTTTTCCGATGGTCTTAGGCGACCCTGTGAAAGGGTCCCCCAAAGGGGTTGAGACCCACAGGTTGAGAACCGCTGCTCTAGATTCTTTACGTTAATTACATCTATTTTATTTGTATGATTGGGACAGTGTAAAATGGATGCTTGTTGGGGGCCAGATGTAAGCTGGCAAGGTCCTTGCACCTGAAGGGGCTAGCAAGGCTGGGACCCTTACCCACACTGTTTTCCCAGACTTGTTTGAATGGCGGTTATCAGTAGAATGAGAGCAACCTTTGTAGAATGAGAACAGCCTTTCATGGCTTACCAAGAAGTCTGTAACTATTTACTGAGATATGCTATACTGAGAACTCGTCTCTCTGTTCTGTCCCTCCCTTAGAGATTAAGAGGAACAAAGAATACATTCCTCTTGACAGACTTCCTATTCAGGGCCTTGTGTATATCAGGCTTTATGTGCTTAATAAATTTGCTGTAGTTCCTTGAATGAGCTGTAGTCCTCCCGATCCCACTTTCCTGTCTTTCTTTCTTTTCTCAATTCCCACCTCCCTGCCTCATCCTGGCTTAACCTGTCATGCTGTCCCTGACAGATGCTACTGTGCATTTCTTCTAAAATCTACATAGAATGGTCTCATATTTTCACCTTGAAATTAGCCATAGGATTATTTACACAATCTATAATAATAAAAGCATAATATGCTAATTAGACCAGACAGCTGAACAACTTTCTGGACAACCTTCTGGATGAAGCCAGGGCTGTGAAGGCTGAGGGAAGCTGCTGTGGGTGCGATGGCTGAGTTCCTTGCATGAATTTTGTGCATCAGGCCTGTAGTATATAAATAAGCAAGCACTAAAAATTGGGGTTTCTTTTAAGAGAGAGAGGGCCAATCCTATATAATAAAAGCATTGTATGCAAATTGTCCCCTCTGCCAGAGTTCTTCCAGGAGTTCAACCAGGGGTGGGGGTGGGGCTGGCAAGGAGATGGGAGGGAGGCCCTGGCAGGCAGTGGCAGTGGCAGGCAATGGGGAGAAAGGAGGGAGTACCTGGCCTGCACCCGGCAGCCACTAGGGACCCTAGCAGTGGGTGAATTTTGTGCACTGGGCCTCTAGTTGTTGGATATTTTTAGTACATTGTATGATCTCCTGAAATTAAATTTTAGAAGAGGTAATTTTCAACACAGGAACACAATAATTTTTTATTTCAATTACCCTTTTAATTTTATAAGGAAAACTGAGTCAAATTTTAATATTTACTTTATTTATCTTTGATATACATCCCTAATGATATTAGAAATCAATTTCTAAATCAATATAATTCTCAAATCTTTGCTTTATATCTAATGACAACCCCACCCAATGGAATTGTATCCATCAAGCAATTTTTGTATATGAATGTAAATGCTCAATTTCTTTCCTATAGTAGAAAAGTCATAATTTTATTGCATATGAAAGTAATAAAAATCCATACTATAATTGTATATAAAAGAGCTGATTCCATATGTTATTTATATGAATCATATTCACAACTGTCTGAGTGAGTATAGATGTAATGTTGAATTGTGAAAAAGAACTTTCTTAAATTTTCTACCAGTTATATCTAAACTTTGGTATGAAGAATCACCTATTAAAAATTATTAAAATATTGATGGATAGACTTACCCCTAAGATTCTACTTCAATAAGTATATGTTAACCCAGTACCCTGAGTACCATAGGTGGTCCTTGGACACCACATTGGAAGCATCTTTCTAAGATGTAGTAGAATTTAATTTCTGTTACAAATAAATGTGGTGAGAATTACATTTTCTGTATACTAGTTAAGAATTGTTTCTAGTATATATTTCCAAATTGCTTGATATGATCAAGAAATAAAATAAAATTTTATTTAAATAAGTATTAAGCAATGTTTGGGTTTTCATTTGGATACCATTTACACATCACTTTTCCAAAGGTCTCTTTCTAAATTTTACTGACATAAGAGGATGGTCCTGTAAGTGAAGGAGATAAAAATTCCCAGTAAAGATTGTTTCAATATTAAAGCTGTCAGGGAAACACAGGGAAGTTAGACTTCACTAATTAATACTTGCACCTGGGAACAAATAATATAGGTCAGCTTTTCCAAATAATTCAAAGTTGATGAGAAATTAGGATTACTAATAAATGAAGAGTGAGTGGCATTAAATTAATGATGACTTTAAAGCTGCTGGGGTATTGAACTCATCAATTAAGTTTATCCTTAATAAGAAAAACAACAAAGAGGAATCTATGCAATTAGAAATGGCATGCCTGTAATAAAACTAGTGACTAAAATGGGCATAGGATATTTTATTTGATCTTAGGCACTTTGCTTGGTAAAGGTACTACTTTTTAAAAATAGTAATAATTAGTATAAAAAGTGACCAAAAAACACCATATGTTAACTATTTTAGTAATCCTTATAATAGTTACTAAGTATTATAAAACCACCAGAAATCATTTGGATACAAAGTACACATGAAACAAAAGAAGGTATTTAATATTAATTTGATCAAAGAGAGCATTAGACTAAATAAAAGCTAAAAATAAAAGTTGTTATAGAATTAGAATTGAATCTAAACTCTGTACATTGCTTAGCAGTCATTTCATATCTCATAAAATCATTCCAAAAGAGATACATCTCTCACCATCATCTCTTCTTGTCTCCTGACCCCATCGCAATACTAGTACACTTCATATGATGTCTAATCATTTAGTTCTTCAAACTGACTTTCTTTATGTGTGATCACTTTCTTTTCTTTTCACCTAACTAAATCATACTAATCTTTGGTTCTTCATATAGATGACATTTTCTCTGAGAAGACTTTTCTGAAGTTCTTTTCTGGGTTAAGAATGTGTTTATGTGCTTCCAAAGCACTCTGCATGTCCTAGTCTTATCATTTGGCCTGAGCTGGATTCTTGGAGGAAAGGAACTAGACTCTCTGGTGTACCATCCCATCATGAGCATCCGTCAGCGTTCTCAGTAATCAGGAACTGAGTGCATGAATGGACTCAATAATATATTAAGCTTCCTCGATTGGAATATTACGACACTTTATTTAGTAACTGATATGAAAAACTTATAAAAGACTAACCTGTATGCAGTCTTATTTCTTATATTTGTTGCAAAGCAGTTTTATAAAAGGAAGCCCATGGATGACTGGCAGCAAAATCATCTGAGACATTGTTAAAACATCTAAGTCCTTGAATATCACCCAATAACTTCTGAAAGAGAATTTTTGAAAAAAGAATAAACACACTAAAATTAAGGAACCCTGTGAGAAGAAAATGTGTCAAGGACTGGTAATTATTGATTCTTTGACACAGGCTTTTATCTACATCATTAACGTACAAAAATATGGGATATAAAATTCTTAACTAAAAGACCCATAGTAGAGTTTTCTATAGGAAACAATGCAAATATAAATAGTTTACATATAACATGTAAATATAATATAAATACATTTAGTAAATTGACCAGCAAATTCTGTGAAGTTGGTAAAGTAATATTTCAGAAGGCAACAGAAACATCAGCAGAAAAACAAACACACTAATCCATATAGATCCTGACTGAATCGCCAGGCAAGATATGCCTATTTTTTAAAAAAAAATATATTTCATTGATTTTTCTTTACAGAGAGGAAGGGAGAGGGATAGAGAGGTAGAAACATCGATGAGAGAGAAACATCGATCAGCTGCCTCCTGCACACCCCTCACTGGGGATGTGCCCGCAACCCAGGTACATGCCCTTGACCAGAATCGAACCTGGGACCCTTTAGTCCGCAGGCCGAAGCTCTAACCATTGAGCCAAACCGGTTAGAGCTGGATACGCCTATTTTTATACCAATCTCAAAGTTAGTGGAATGAGATAAGCTACTAGTGAGCGAGTTAGGAAGAATAAACTTATATTAGCTTCAGATCCAATTGTTGTAGAACACAATGATGAGAGGTTGCCATGTTTGAAATGTGATCAAGGCCAATTCTAAAACCTAGGTTGACACATGGAACAGTACCATTGTTATTAGTAAGAAAGGAAAACTACCTTTACCCTCATCCTTACTTTATTTATTTTTAAATTTATCTTATTGTTGAAAGTATTACAGGTCATGACCAGCTCAGGAGGAGGAGCTAGGCGTGGCCCTGAGCCTGAGAGAACAGTACGTAGGTGCAGCCCAGAGCCTGAGAGATCAACACAGAGGGGCAGCTGCTCTGAGCCTCCATGGCACGGCTGGGGGCAGGCCCCTAATGGACAGACACACACACACACACACACACTCACACAGTGCGCCTGCTCCTAGCCTCCAAGGCCAGACTGTGGCTTAGGCCCACTCCCCATGGGGAGCGGATTCCTATTGAACTTCTCTATCCCACTCCCACCCACCCCCAGGCCTTCACCACATGACTGTCTATATCCATAGGTTATGTGTGTGTTCACACAGTGCGCCTGCTCCTAGCCTCCAAGGCCAGACTGTGGCTTAGGCCCACTCCCCATGGGGAGCGGATCTAAGCTGTAAGTAAGACATGCCCTGAGGGCTCCCGGACTGTGAGAGGGGGTAGGCTGGGCTGTGGGCCCCCACAGTGCACAAATTTCATGCACCGGGCCTCTAGTTTTATATAATTAAAGGCCAGGGACCATAACAATGCCGCGACCATAACGACCATCGACTGGTTTCTATGAGGTGCATTGACCACCTCTCAGTCCCTCCTCCCCCCCAGGGGTGGAGGCGGGACGAGATTGGGGACTGTTGAGCGGCAGCGGGCAGCAGGCTGTGAGCATTCAGCAGCAAGCATTGCGGGGCAGTGGAGGCAAGTGTCATGGTGTGGGCAGCTTCACAGAGCATCATGGGGCGGGGGAGGAAAGTGTCGTGGAGCTTTGCAGGGCAGCGGGGTGGTGGTGGCCGCAGCAAGCTTCGCTGGGCATCGCGGGGCGTCGGACATGGCCATGATCACAGGCTAGTCCTAAGGACCCTACTTGTGCGTGAGTTTGTGCGCTTGGCCTCTAGTATGCATATAAGTTCCCAGGTTAATCTCTCCCCACCTATCCCACCCACTCCCACCTTCCCTCTGAGATTCCACAATCTGTTCCATGCTACTATATAGGTCTATATTGTTCATCAGTTTATTTTGTTGATCAAATTCCATATATAAGTGAGATTACATGATACTTATCTTTCTCTGACTGGCTTATTTTGCTTGCATAATGCTCTTCAGGTCCCATACTGTCTCAAAGGGAAAGCGATCTTTCTTTTTTATAGCTACATAGTTTTCCATGGTGTAAATATACCACAGCTTTTTTATCCACTCATCTACTGAGGGGCAGGTGAGCTGTTACCTGATCTTAGCTATTATAAATAGCGCTCTATGAGCATAAGGGTGCATATATTCTTACTGATTGGTGTTTTGGGTTTCTTAAAGTATATTCCTACAAGTGGGATCACTGGTCAAATGGAAGTTCCACTATCAATTTTTTGAAGAAACTCCATCCTGTTTTCACAGTGGCTGCACCAGTCTGCATTCCCAGCAGCAGTGCATGAGGGTTCCCTTTTCTCCACATCCTGGCCAGCACTTCTCATGTGTTGATTTGTTGATGGTATCCATTCTGACAGATGTGAGGTGATACCTCATGGTAATTTTAATTTGCATCTTCTGATGATTAGTGTCTTTGAACTCACTTTAAAATATTACAAGCATTTCTATGTTCCTTTTCTGTTTTTCTTTAAGAATACTTCTTTTAAACTGTGTCAGAGAAAAGCAGTTGTTTAATAAGTCTTAATTGCTAACCCAAGCAAGTTATTTGAGAATGAAAATACCCAGTAAACATCCTTATAATCAGGTTACCTGTACATCCTACTTTGCCTGACACTGTCAGATTTATTCCTATATTCCTAATATAATTATTAATAGTGCCTATTTTCATTTGAAAAAGTGTCCCAGTTTGAAAAATATGACACCCAAATTTTAAACAGCATTGGGAAGTGACATGAGTCCTGTAAAACATATTTCATTGATATAGTTCTTGGTTTACTTCAACTTTTGTAAAAAAAATATTGTATTACTAAATTACCAACAAAATATTACTCTTGAATAACCATAATCTCTAAGGACATCTAGAAACAATCACAAAAGCAAGTAACAGAAATGTCTGATATCCTGTCACAGGCTGGCCATCAACCCCACTCAAAATCATGTGACATGCCCTCTGCCAGCTCCCTTCCTGACTCTTTTCAGTCTTGCCGATTGTATCTTCAGCAGTGTATAGACTATTAAATTAAGTAGCAAATTTCTAACTTGTGCCCATGTTGAAATGAGATTACTTTTCACCTCAGGTTTTAATACAAAAGAAAATTTAATAGTGAGAAACAGAAAACAAAATAAAGAAAAAGTAATTCCAAGCAATGAAAGAAATGTCCAGGTAACAGTCCAGTTGCCTTTTCCTGGATAAAGTTAGGGAGAAACATCAAGTCCTTCTCATGTAACCGAAGGAGATAGTTTTTGCAAGTAATTTGTTTTTGAAGATCTCACTTGCAGATTCTGCTAGCATTTAAGGAGAGCCGCTCCTTAAGAATTTATACCAATATATAGATTAGGAGATAATTTCAATAATGCCTTCCCAAAGTTAGATACTATACTCTACTTAGGTGAAGTGTTGGGATGTAAGAGCTTCATTTAAGTACATTTGTTTTGGTTAAATAACAAGATAAAAGTAAAGTTTTCTTAAACACAGTATAAATATTGAAAATTGACCACCCTTCAATTCTGCAGCATGGCATATGCCAAATAACAATCAAACACTTGGCATCTGGTTTATTTATTATGAAAATGTACTACTGAAAATTTTACTTTTTTAAGACTTGTGCTAAGAATGATTGATACTAAAGAACAGCAGCAAGTATTACTAATCAATTTCCAAAGATCACATATCTGTATACATATATACAAAAAAACTGATATTTATTGAGTCCTTTTGCTATGCCTGTCACTTTTTTAAAAAAAATATTTTATTGATTTTTTACAGAGAAGAAGGGAGAGGGATATAGAGTTAGAAACATTGATGAGAGAGATCCATCAGCTGCCTCCTGCATGCCCCCTACTGGGGATGTGCCCGCAACCAAGGTACATGCCCTTGACCAGAATCGAACCTGGGACCCTTCAGTCCGCAGGCCGACGCTCTATCCATTGAGCCAAACCGGTTCGGCCTGTCACTTTTTTAAAGTACTCTACCTGGTGATATTTAAACCTCAAAAAAAAAGCTAAGAATTAAGCATTTTTATATTTCCCATTTTATTTAGAGACATGTAAACTGATTTACAAAGATATCAATCAATTGTCCCAGATCAGTCTAGTTACATCAGAGGTAGAATTTTGACACTAGAGCCTGTACAGGTACCACTATTTTATATTGCTTTCGACTGAAATAGTCAGTCAGTTTGTACTCTTCACTGATTTTACCACTATTTGAATGAATACATTTTGGCATCTTGCTGTCCAAGAATTATATAGTAGCTAATGGTGTTGTTTGGATTGTGAATTGGATATGCATGATAACATGCATTGTATCTTATTAGAATGTGTGTGAAATAAAAGAGACTTTCACATCTTATATAATAAAAGCTTAATATACAAATTGTCTCCTTGACAGGGAGTTCGACTGCTCACTATGACGAGTGCTGACCACCAGAGGGTGGCGTGGAGCTGGCAGCGGGCGGCAATGGAGGTGCTGCAGGCCCTGACAAGAGCGGGACCAGGACAGGATGGTGAAGCAGGTGAGCGGGCAGCTCCAGACCAAGGCAGGTTCAAGAAGGGGCCCAATCACCCCACCGATCGCCCCACAGATGGCAACCAGTGGCCAGCAGGCCCTGATTGCCCGATCGGGGCTGGGCCCTGAACTGGGATGGGGAACTGGGGGTGAGTGGTGGCAACCAACCTCCCATGATGCCCAGGAGGGGGGCTGTGACCTCTGGCTGGAAACCTGGGGGTGGGGATGACAGGGATGAATGTGTGCTGAGAATGTGGGGTGTCCACTGAGCTCACTCTTACTCCCCCTGTTACCCTCCTCCAGGATGTCAGGGCTCCCACACCAGGGTAGCCCCCCCGCCACCAACCCCCCTGCACTCAAGTGCTGGCACCCATGAGGAGCCCGCCATACACCCATGCGGCCTCTTCCAGGTGAGCCAGGCCACAGCACCGCAGGGGTCAGTCGGGCTCCCCATGTGTTTGTGCAAGAGCCAGTCTGCTAGGCCAGCCAGGAGAGAACACACTGCCCACCCATCTTCCGTGTGGTTCTACTGGGTGGCCCAGAAACCCATGCTGCACCCTGGCCCACAGCATCTGCTGTACTCACCGCATCTCTGTGTGGGGACTCAGGCGCCATGATTCAGGGGGTGGGGGGTGCATAGGGGCCCAAGGACTCAGATGCTGCCCAGGGCCCAGAGGTCAGCTGGAACCTTCCCTTCCATGCCTGACTCTCACACTTCGATCACCAGCCAGGCCCAGGGACTGCAGCCATGCACAATATTCATGTACTGGGCCTCTAGTATATAAATAAAAGGCATTGCTATAAACCCTTATCTACTGTATCCTGCTCCCACTTCATCACTATAAATTTTGATATTTTTCTTCTAAAGGGTACAAATGCTGACCAGAAAGAAGATATATGGGATATATCTGCTTATCTGTATACTAGAGACCCAGTGCACAAAAATTTGTGCACTTGGCGGGGGGTCCCTTAGCATGGCTTATGCCTTATTGCAGTCTGGGAGCCCTCGGGGGATGTCCAACTGACGGCTTAGGCCCACTCCTCCTAGCACCGCTGAGGAGGCGGGAGAGGCTCCTGCCACTGCTGCTGCACTCTCAGCTGTCAGACTGGCTTGTGGCTGAGCAGAGCTCTCCCTGTGGGAGCACATTGACCACCACGGGGGGCAGCTTCTGTATTGAGCATCTGCCCCCTGGTGGTCAGTGAATGTCAAAGTGACCTGTCATTCTGCCATTAGGGTCAAATTGTATATTACCCTTTTATTACATAGGATATAAAAGCCTAATATACTAAGTGTCTGACCAGTATAGTCTGAACTGTAATTATTTGCTTATTTTTAAAATTTTCTACTTATTTTTAGGGTATCATATGCTAAAAGTATATCTATAAATTTTGAATTCCTCAGTGATTGCCCAATCACAGAAACATTCATGTGAGTAGGTATTTATTATATATCTATTCAGTGAACATTAGTCTTAACTTTGTACACTCGTTGAAAGGTATATGACCAAGGGCAGAAAAGAACCATGTACCATGGCAGGTGTCATAATTCTCCCCAGCTATGTGTAATATATGTATAGATCAAAGGCTAAAATGGCAGATTATACAGACTCTTTTCTTTGTTTATTTGGCTTACAAATGTCGTTTAAACTACATCTATCACTTAATTTTAAAAATCATACATTACGTAATAGTCTGGATATCTCATTTCCATTTACAGTCAAACCATTGTCTTTATGTTTTATGTCTCAACCTATAGACAAGAAACATATTTTCTTATTTGCCATACTTTTCACAATTTCTTATTGTCCCTTGTCACTAAAGCTGAAATGCTGGTTGATATTTATCAAACTATGATCAGGAAAGTAATGCCAATTACGTTCTTAATCCTGTTTATCACTTGGATTTGGATTCTTGCTATTGATTTTTTTTCTTAAGATGAAATATGTTGCTTAGCTTTCTAATATAACGAGAGGCCCAGTCATTCTTAAGACAGAGAAGGTGGATAGGAATGGAAATATTAGTAAGAGAATTAATGCATGTACAGTCATATTATGGTTTACTATTAAAAACTGCCTAGAATCTTTGACCCAAGTCATTTATTTTTAGATGACATGTGAAACAATCGGAGATAAATGCCTACGTACAATATTAAATAATATTAAAACAAAATCTAGCTCACTGAATTTTAATTACTAATTTACTTCAAAGTATGTAAACAGTCACTAATTTTTTTTCATGTTTAATTAGGGTAATTACCATAAACTCTTATTAAGTTTATCATTATAAAATTTAGAAATAATAAAATATTATGGTAAGAAAAAGTGTTATTGTTCATCCAGTTTAAACTCCATCTAGTAAAGAAATTTCTTCAATAGTCATTGAATTACTACATCTACTAACACAATTCTAATAAAAAAATTTTTTTAATCTATTATTGGATTTTATTGTTGGATAACTCTAATTTCCAGAAAGTTAGACATTGTGTTGAATTCAAATTTGTGTTTGAATAAGCTCAGTTTATTGATCTTAAAGTCTTTCTTCTGGAATAATAGAAAATAATTTTTTCAAATTTTCACATGGCAATGCTTAAAATTGAAGACATCTATCATTTTTTCTTTTTATACTCTGCCCCATGGCTATACATAACCATACCTTCAAGTTTTACTTACTTATTCTGTTTTCCAAACCTACATGGATCAGTTTTCTTTACTCATCCCATTACTCTAAGTAGAACTTCTGTCTCTTATTAATATACTAAAGGTACAGTGCACAAAATTCGTGCACTGGTGGTGGGGGCAGGGGATGCCCTCAGCCTGGCCTGCACCCTCTCTCAGTCCATGAACCCTCAGGGGATGTCCGACTGCTGGCTTAGGCCCGATCCCCTGATATCCCTCTCACAATCTGGGATCCCTCAATCCTTACCACCTGCCTGCTCACTCCTTACTGCTCAGCTTGCTGCTCCTTAGTGGCAGGCTCCTTATCACTTGGTTGTTGCTCCTTGGTGCTGCTGCAGAGGCGGGGGAGGCTCCCACCACCACCGCTGCACTTGCCAGCTGTGAGCCTGGCTTCTGGCTGAGTGGCGCTCCCCCTGTGGGAGAGCACTCACCACCAGGGGGCAGCTCCTGCATTGAGTGTCTGCTCCCTGGTGGTCACTGTGCATCATTTTGGCCGCTCCACCATAATGGTCACTTAGGCTTTTATTATATAGACTAGAGGCCCAGTGCACCGATTTGTGCACCAGTGGGGTCTCTCGGCCTGGCCTGTGGGGATCTGGCTGAAACAGGCTCTCCAACATCCCCATGAGGGGTCCCAGCTTGCGAGAAGGCACAAGCCAGGCCAATGGACCCCACTGGTGCACTATTGAGGATGGGGAGGGACCTAAGAAGGCTCCAAGGCATATCTGGCCTGTCTTACCAGTCCTGATTGAGGTCGATCAGGGCTGATAGGTGCTGGCTGGCTGGGGTGGGACCCCGGGAGGTTGGCTGGCTGGAGAGAAACTGTGGGAGAGCTCCAGAGTGTGTCTGGCCCATCTTACCCAGTCCCAATCGGGGCCATTGGAGCCAATCGGGCAGTCGCACAATCAACCAGACCCCAGCAGCAAGCTAACCTACTGGTTGGAGCATCTGCTCCTTGGTGGTCAGCGTGCATTAGAGCAACTGGTCAAATGGTTGAATGGTCAGACACTTAGCATATTAGGCTTTTATTATATAGGATGTGGCATCATGAATGGGAAAGGCTAAAAGAATACAAATGTATCAGCGCATAATTGTCCCAATGCTGGAAAAAGTAATCCAAACCATGTGCCTTCCATATTACAGGTCTGGAGCGCCTATCATCTACTATATACTTCTACATATTTGTTTTAAATTTGGACATACAGAAAAATTCAGTCATTTTCCTTCCCTTTGTGTTTTATATATTTTACACAGTGCTAGAATTACATATATATTTTTTCTTGAAATTTTAGCTATTTAGATTAGTTCATGGCTAAGTGGGCCACTCTGTGAGATCCAATATTGTTGCACTGTTTGCTATAATATGTACTTTATTAAGGCTACTTTCCTGTCTTTTTGTGAAAGTCTTAATTTTATATCTGCATTTCAAGCTATTCTTCTTAATCCAAACAAAATGCTACTTCTTGGAATTGTACTGCTTATAATCTTATATGTGACTCGGAGGAAAGTCAGTGTGCCAGATTGATTACATTAAAGGGGAACATAATAAATTGCACCTGAATAAAATTATAAAATTTTTCATTAAATATTTCACATATAATTAGCTGGTTTAAAACACAAAAATTATGGAAATAATAAAGTCAAAAACATCTGGTGAAAATAATAATTCTTTAATGAGATAGAACTCTTGCTTCTTGTGGAAAAGGTAGGCACTATGAAAGTAAAAATAAACTATTATCCATGATTTGGATATAATTTGCTAATATCAGACAACCTGGTTAAATGCTGAAATGTTTGAGATTAAAATTAGGAGCAAATATAGCAAGGAAATGGTAGGTAATGTTTAAATAATCAATAGAATTGCAACAAAATATTGCTAAACTATATAGAGAACATTTAAGGGAAAAATTGCACCAATCAGAGAAAAAAATTGGAAAGAAAAAGAATAAGTTTAAATAATAAATGGCAACCCTTCTCCCAAGTTCAGAATCAATGGAGAGCTAGGTAAATGGGGTCAAGGAGATTGTGGTAGACCGTTACATTTTAGTTCCCAGTGATAAACACATCTTAGTATTCAGACACATGTAAGATCACCTCCCACTTTGACCTCAACTTTGGTAATGTGACATGCTTTGAACTTGCTTTGAATGCAGTTTATATGAATAACCTCAGCTAAATCATGTACAGCAGAAGTGTCAAACTAAGCCCAATCCACAGTGTTATGAGACAAAAAAATAATACTTATAAGACACTGAATTTTGAGGCTGGTTTGTTATATAGCAATAAATCATTGGAACACTAATGTAGATTAAACAACAGAGATGTTGGAGAAAATGGCTTAGGTTTATAGGTATATAGCCTAATGGGCTTCCTAAAATTGAACCCCAGAATGGACGGTCTTATACCTTCTATTTGTGGAAAATGCCTGGTAACTATAAGTCCCTCCCCACAAATATGAATCTGTCCCACATAAAATTTGTGGCTTATTC
>NW_006283639.1:1209061-1226801 GCF_000327345.1 Myotis davidii
GCAGGCACATTCTAAAAGGAAAAGAAGAAGGATGTGGCCATGCCCACTCAGCTTATCTCTAACTTAATCAGACAACTCACTCCTTTTTCACAGGGATTAAGGGTCATGGAGGAAATAGAAACAAGAATGCTATCTTTATATGTTGTTCCTCCACTTAGAAACAATAGTAGGGGGAAAGGGTATTCCCAATCTTTGTCCCCACCATTACCACTAGCAGGGGCTACATCTTCTCCTATATAGAGAACCCCATTAAGAGACCTCATCTCAAAACTTGAATTTCTGAAGAAGTTTTAACATACCTAAGGCTCAAGATGTATCTTATGTATGTTTTTACTGACTCAGAGTTCAACTCAATGATAACATAGGATAAACATGTTCGATTGAATGAATGAATGAAATTGCACAACCTTTCTAGTATAAGTACACTCATTAAATTCACTCAAAATTGTTTTAAGTGTGGAAAAAATTCTTGATTGTGAGTTTTAATATATTTTACCTCATGTAGACAAATGAACAACCAAAGAATGCATACAAAGTGTTCATTATTCTGCTTTAAGTCCCAGATAAATTTATTATTATTATTACTATTATGATGATGATTTAGTCCTCACTGAGGATATGTTTCCATTGCTTTTCTGAGAGAGAGGAAGTGAAAGAGAGAGAGGAAAAACAACAACAACACCATTGATATGAGAGAGAAACACTGAACAGTTGCCTCCCTTTTGCACTCCGATCAGGGATCAAACTTGCAACATAGGTATGTGCCCCAACTAGGAATCAAACCAACAACCTTTTGATGCATGTGATGATTTTCAAACCAACTGAGCCATCCAGCCAGGGCCGGATAAATTTATGTTTAAATTCACCTCAAACCTCTGTACTCTATAATGGGCTATGTGGAATTTAATTACTATTAATTACTGTTATTATTTCCTGATGTTCCTTATCAGAATATTTCATTTTTACACCAATTAAGTATGATTATTAGGATAATGGACTCTACAAAAACCAATTATGCAATGAGACAAGATGGAATTTATCTCTAGTAATTGAGTCTCACAATTTAAGATCAAAATAAGTGAATCAGAATGAAAATGTAGAATCATAATCCCCCAGGCATCAACAATAAGGTTGAATTTGCTCTTCTTCTCCAAATTAAGCTGATATTTTCCAATGTCACATCAGTTGGTAACAGGCCCAGTTCAACATCGGTAAAACTTTGTTCACCCACTTATAATTCAGCCCCAGGCCAGACATTTCCACAAAATGTCTTTTATCAGAACTATATATGTGACCCAGAATAGCAATGTACGCGTGTGATAAGTTCTTAGTTACAAAGTTTGCTTGGAATTTATTTAGTACCTCTGAAAGAACTGTAATGCGTACCATGTATTTCCCTTTCAAGCAAGTCAGAGTGATGCCTCTCAGTTGGTATTAGTGTTACCTGGGAAATGTCCCAATGTCTACTCCTCGGGAACAATGATGAAAATCCGAATTGTAGAGATGCATTAGCTAAATTCACTCTAGGTATCTGATATAGCAACACCTCAAACTGTGTATGTTTGAAAAGGACCAGATTTTAAGTTTTATAACAGGGAAAAGAAGAGAACATGAGGGCGAAGCACGTCTGGGGACAATATAGAAATGGGCAATACTGAAAAGTACATTAATTTTATACACATAAAGGCACACACATATGTTTCTTTGGAGAACAGATTTTGGTACTGAGGGTGGTTCCAGGGGAACAGAATCTTAGGAATTTTTTTCTACATTGGCTCAGGGTTTTTGGGAATTGGTTCTCTAATCAGTTTTAAGGGCACTGGTGATTATTTCTAGTAGTAAAGAGAGCTATGATAGTTCATGGTATGATGTGGAATAAAGACATGTAAAATATTACCTTTTGATATTCCTAAGCAAATACTTATAGAAAACAATGTTCTGTATCACCATGCTTTTGTTACCTTAGAACATTTTTGTCAAACTACAGAGTAATGAAATTGACTACTTGCTACTAATTGTACTTGAAACAGTGTGGTAAGGAAAAGGTGAGCTGAGAGCTTCCAATTTTCTACTCATGTCACATAAATTACCTAAACGTTTCTATGGCTTAGTTGAAAAACACACACAAAACCCTTATCTACCATAGTTTGCAGAGTTGAGGTCGATAAAGGGGCTGAAATTCAGTGCGAATTGAATTACCAACCTTGGCAGGCTGTGTACTCTTAAAGTGTGGGGCTTGAGAGTGGAGGAATGGGATTCTGTGAATTGGAATGGGATTCTGGGGGAAGATTCAGATCAAGCTCTGGATATTGAAGCCCTAAATTCTCATAAGTCTTTTTTAACAGTAGAAGCAGCCCTGGATCCAATCCTCATTGGAGAAGGTTAACTAACCCGCTTTTTCTCAGGAGCCTGTGCTGCTCTTTCCTGAGAGACTCTGCCCACTTACTTCAGAATCCACCTTCCTCTTTGCTTCTAGACCAGTGGTCCCCAACCTTCCGGCCCTTTAAATACAGTTCCTCATGTTGTGACCCAACCATAAAATTATTTCCGTTGCTACTTCCTAACTGTAATGCTGCTACTGTTATGAATCGTAATGTAAATATCTGATATGCAGGATGGTCTTAGGCGACCCCTGTGAAAGGTTTGACCGCCAAAGGGGTCGCGACCCACAGGTTGAGAACCGCTGCATCTAGACCTATAACTAGATCTCAGTCCCAGCAGGCCCCGAAGGTAAGGTAAATGTGTGAAACTTAAAGAAGTACTCTACATTGCAAAATAACTGCATGGTTTTTCTGGTTAACGTAGACATAATCCTGGGGGATTTGTACGTGAATGGATAGTCAGGCTATGGAATAATGGTAGAAGGAACATAAAGTTGGCTCAGATAGAACTCGCTGATATTGGTCCATTAAGCAGAGGTTCTGGATTCAATGTGTAGCTCGGAGGTCAAATAAAGTACCCAAGGCTTAAAGGGATTAGAACTTTGAAGAGGATTCATCATATAAGACCAGCTTGCTCACCCTGGTGAGAGGCCAGGGAGAGTCCAGCTTTCTGGTTAATCTTCTCTTTAGTGCAGGACATACAGTGAGAACTGCTGCCACTGGGGTGAACTCCTTAAAAGCAATTGGGATAATTATAATCCTGGGGCGGCAGAAGCCACTTGGTGGTACTTAGTCTCCAAAGGGAAAGATGAACATGGTTATGGTAATGGACATCAGAATCAAAACAGTAATCAGAATAATTCAGTCCACAGGGACCTATAGCATTGCTTAATTGAACATGGTGTCCCTAGAAGTGAAATAGATGAGTAGTCTACAAAATTCTTACATAGCTTATATAAGTGGGAGATATCTAGGTCAAGTAAACAGAAGTATAATTTGAATTATAAAATACCTTCAATAAACTTCTCAAACTTGAGCTTATTTACAACACAGAACCCCTTGAATTAAGGGGAAGCAGGGGTTCCTTGGAGAAAGACTTTACTGCCAAAACTTTACACTATCAATCTTTCTCCCAGCCTTCCCCAAAGTGGTCTGCATCTTTTTACCAGGCTGACTGCATAATGCATGGAGGAAAAGGGAGTGATCAGACTTCCCAGGGATTATTGGACACTATTCTACACTGACACTAATCTCAGGAGATCTAAAACACCAGTATGGTCCACCAGGCAGACTAGGGGCTTATGGAAGTCAGGTGATCAGTGTAATTTTAGTTCAGGTCCATCTCACTGTGGGTCTAGGGTCTCCAAACCCTAGACACCATAGAGCCTCATGCCTGTGGTTATTTACCTACTTCCGGAATGCATAATAAGAATAGACATAATCAACAATTGGCAGAATTTCCGCACTGGTTTCCTGACCTATTCAGTGAGGGTTACTATGGTAGGAAATTTTAAGTAGAAGCCACTAGAACTGCTTCTACCTAAGAAAATTATAAATCAAAAGCAATACTGCATACCTGAAAAGTTTAAAGAGATTAAGTGTCACCATTAAGGACTTGAAGGATACAGAATGGTAATTTCCACCACATCCTCATTCAACTCGTCTATTTTGCCTGAGCAGCAAACAGCTAAATCTTGGAGAATGGCAGTGGATTATTGTAAACATAAGCATGTGGTGATTCTAATTGCAGGTTTTGTACCAGATGCATTTTTATTGCTTAAAAAAAAATAGACACATAGCCTAGACCAGTGGTTCTCAACCTTGGCTGCACATTAGAATCACAGTTCTGTGAGTTAGCAGGTGGTCAGTAAAAGTCATGTCAGTAGTGTTCCAGAGCGGACAGAAATGGGGAGGGATGGAACTTGAGGCCTTTGTTCCCTATCCTAACTGTCCTGCCTCAACATTGAGAAATGTCAAACTTACTTAAGGGACAGATAAGTTCGCCTGTGAAGTAAGATCTTAACTTTTGTGAGAAGGAACCTGAAATAGGTGGCTAAATAAACAAATAAGGATGATAAGGTGAATGTGGTTGAAACATAAATAGCTGGAAAGCAAAGACCTTGCTAAAACCAAGCTCGATTGCCTTGACGTGTGTCTGTGCAATTGATGGGGAAACATGTTTACAAGATCTCCTTATCCACATAGGCTTGTACAAGCCAAAATAAATCAACTCAAAGGAAGATATTTTAACTAGATATAGAAAATAAAACATCTTGTTGGCTTCATGATAATAAGACATTGTCCCTGCAAATCTTGAGATGGCAACATGCAATCACATATTGCCGGGGTTCATGTCCCAGCATCAAGAAGGGTTCAGGAATCTGGAAAAGGGGCTGCGCGTAGATGACTTAGGAATCCAGAGACTAATAAAGAGTCCGGAACGAGATATAATTTTGAAAGGCATTTGGGGTCAGAGGACCTTCAGCTAAAGGAACTGAAGACTACCTCTTTGCCTAGGACCCTTGTTTTTATTAACACAATTTGTCCTAAGGCAAGGTGGAGATAATACACTTCAAAGGGTAAGGTTTCAAAGGGCACAGAAGCATTGTCAGAATGGGGGAATAGCTTACAGCTGTTCAGGTGTTCGGCTAGTAGGAGGCAATAACATGTAGATTAAGATGCCCTTTGACTGTCTGGCAGCCACAATCAGTTTCCTATTCAGGTTTGGGGAAATGCCTTTAGCCATCCCCAACAGATGACTACATGTGTGACTCAACCCTGTTGAGTCCCCAAGTTTCATCAACCTTTTGATGAAACTCTTGAAATTATGACATGCAGGAATTGGTCTATGGCAACATATATTCAAGAGAACGGAGTAACCAACAAGCATGAGACCTACAGATTAGGTCACATGATCGTCAAGGTTTCTACTGACTCTGTTATTTTATGATCCAGAAAATCAATAGCAAATAGCAAATCACTTCAGTATTCCAATAGTTTATACACACACACACACACACACACACACACACATCTGCTATATAAGACTCTAAGGCTATATTTTGGTTAGACTTGTATACATTTTTCCTACTCTCACCATCTATCCAATTATCCAATATATCCTTTATTATGCATATATTATTTTATAATATCATTATAGATATCAACTTTGAGAATGAATTCAAACTTTTTACTATTTATAGGTAGCTGAAAATTTTTATCCATAATGGGCTAGTTTTTAATAAACAAAATGACTCATTTGATTTTAAAGCTTGTTTTAATTTCTCAACCAAAAATAAAATTCTAGTATTCAACTTCATGAAGTTCCAATGTGATATACCAAGAATACTCTCTAAGATTTGTTTTTCAGCATGAGTAGCATTATAAAGCTAAACTCTTATATTTTGAAACAAAATCTTCTAAACCTAACCTAACTTTATTTTGAACGAATGACATCCTAAAATGTCTAAATTCCAAATGCCACCTTAGTAATCTGGAATTTCTGAAGCCTCAAATCATCTTAACTGAATTTAACGTACAGATTTTTAATTTAGCTCAAAAAAGTATGCTAATTCAAAGAAACACTTATGGTTTTTATTCTCCAACCAAAGTAAATTATTATAATAATTAACCCTTAAACACTCTCATAGACAAGAGTCATCCATATATTCATTTTCTTGCTATCAACAAATCCAGACAGAGTTCTGAAAGTCAAATGTTCATGTTACACCTTCTGTTTTCCTCTATTTCTGCCATACCTCTGCTTGCTAGTAGCAATTACTGGCAAAAAAAAAAAAAAAAAAATTACAATGATACTCCTGTCAAAACAGTTTCAGAAAATTGCTACTAAACAAGGTAGCAATCTTTCAAATTTACCCACTTCTTCTGCCCTCTCATTCTCCAAATGATTGCCAACAATCGGACTTTAATAAATACATCATAATACCAACAATGAACCTAATAGGATACATGACATGTGTTTAACATCCTAATTTTGCTTTGGAGAAAAGAAAATAGGAAACAGAAACCAAGAATAAAGGCAATGCTGACTTTAAAGTCTCACACTTTTTCTTCAAAGTTTCAAAACCGTATTTGCTCTGATTTATTCTTATCTACTGGATCACAGGATAACTGATTTTGTGAAATCCTTACTTCTTATGAGTATTTCTGTTCTGCTAGTCATTGTTCAAATAGTCTAAAATACTGCCACATTTTGTAACTCCAGGAGGCACATTTTGTATTGTGCTCTATATCCTGCGGTGTATAGTCTATTTAAAAGGATAGATAATTAATTTTGATAGAAAATTGATTTTATTCTAAGTAGCATGCTATTGTACTGACAGTACCATATGTTCTCATTAGTCAAAAATCTCAACTGACAACTGTGTAACTGCATTAACTTTTGGAAAGCAATTCTCAAGGAGGTTTTTAACAACATAACAAACTCAGGTGGTATCCATATCCTATTATGTCAAATAGAAATTCTAGATAAATTATAATAATAAAAAAAAAGCCTAACAAAAGAAATAGATAGCCTAAAGAACCAAATTAGGAGATCAAATGAATCAAGATCTTTTTTTTTTTTTTAAATATATTTTATTGATTTTTTACAGAGAGGAAGGGAGAGAGAGAGTTAGAAACATCGATGCGAGAGAAACATCAATCAGCTGCCTCCTGCACATCCCCCACCGGGGATGTGCCTGCAACCCAGGTACATGCCCTTGACCGGAATCGAACCTGGGACCTTTCAGCCCGCAGGCCGACGCTCTATCCACTGAGCCAAACCGGTTTTGGCATGAATCAAGATCTTTAAGATAAATGTGATCGGTGGTCCCCCAGGAAGGATTGAGGTCAAGATAAGATATCAGAGTAGGGATCTGGATTCCCAATGCTAACTATAAGAGATGAAATCTGCCATTCAACCCACATCAGAGCACAGTCAAAAATCAACTAAGATAGTGTTCCTGTAGCTCAGGATCCAAAACAAGAACACATCCGTTAGCATGGAGCAAGTGTAAGGAAGCTTGCAGTGTTACTGGGATTTTTGGATAAAAAGTGATTTTTAAGAAAACCAGGCCCTCGTTATGCCTCATACATGGACTGGGGTTTGAATTTGCAGAGTGTGCATTTGGTAATATTTCTAGTAAAGAAGACTTAGAGGAAAACTGGAAGTGCATCTCTAGGAGAAGGGTTAAGTACTATTTGTTACGTGTGTACCTTGGAATACTAGATTAGCAAGCACCACTAGTTTATCTAGAGTAGCATAGGTAAATAGTAAAATACATTTTTAAAATAAAATATACTTTAAGTTAAAAGTTCAAGAAACAAAGTGAGATTTATAGGATGATGCAATTTATAAAAATAGAAACTCATACACTCAAATGTCACATGCAGATTTTATAAGAATGAGTTCATAGTTAAGGACATGTATCAGATCGATTAGCATGGGTGTTTATGGTGGGGAAGAAATGTGAGTTTGTATCTGAAAAGTAAGGGGGAAAAATAATATAAATTGTTCCAAATGAATTGAGGGGCCAATTATGAGACTATGCTATGATAAATGGCAACACATATTTCTAAAGACTAGTGCCCATTCACTAATACGATTAAAACAGAACATCGACTTCTAAATAGTTGATGAGGCCAAAGTGTTTTCTGAGGGGAGCTTGCCTTGTCCCCACCTGTCGCTGGAGAATGTGTGTTTCTTGTGATGCTGTGAGGAAAGGAATTTTCTGAGACTCGCACTGGAGAATGAGTTGCATTTATTTGCGTGAAGTTACATCCCTGAGTTGCCAAGGCTCCATATCCTTCCATCCCACCACAGAAGAAGTCCCATTGTGCCCTCAGCAGAGCAAGGATTAGAGTCATTGCCCAGAGTTTTTGTTTCATGTCTGCACAATCCAGTTCAGCATCAGGCAGACTAGCCTAGCTTGTATTTCCAGCTGCAGCCCATCAGTCCATTGCTTGTGAGGTCCGCAGGGCCATGTACCAAGGGGCCTCTAGGGACACAGCGAGCGAATGCCAGGGAGCCACAGGAGATCCAAGAGCGCCAAGAAAGGGAACTCCTTTCTCAGAGGGATTATCCATCCTCAGATTTTCATGGGTTTGCATTGGCTCCACCTCCTCTAGCCAATCCATGATTCTCTAGGCTTGACTGACAGTCACCTTCCCTACATAACCCGCCTCACCGGCATGCACCCATTTCCTCTTTGCCCAGTGCCTTTCCCCAGTGATTTGCAGGGAATGGACATCGGCTCCCTGAGGAGTATAAAACTGCAGCTTCCTAGGGATGTAATTCAATAAGCATTGCTTTTCTTTCCTTCTGTTATGTTTAACTTTCACAGTGAGCTGCAAATCAAATGTTGACATCAAGATGTATTACAAAGCCACTGTTCTCAAAACTGCCTGGTACTGGCACAAGAATAGGCATATAGATCAATGGAATAGAATAGAGAGTCCAGAAATTGGCCCAAACCAATATGCTCAATAAATATTTGACAAAGGACGCAGTACATTTTGAAAAATGCAGCTTCCTAGGGATGTAATTCAATAAGCATTGCTTTTCTTTCCTTCTGTTATGTTTAACTTTCACAGTGAGCTGCAAATCAAATGTTGAGGCAAAATCTAGCAAGAGAAAATAGTATGGCTTCTCCTTATCCATTGCTTAGCATTATACATTTATTAAATAGGTACTTAAATTTACATTTATAACAGTCACGAATTAAAATGAATGGATGCAAATCATGAAATGATGACACTGTTCATTTTGAAAAATTTGCTTCTGGGAAAAATGTGTTTTAGTTTTTACTCTAAGAAATATTTCAGCTTCCACTTAAAAAAAAATGAAACCTTTCACTTGCAGGATAAATCAATATAAAATGTGAGATTTTATATTTACCTGCTTCCAGCTAATTATATTGCTATCGGACATAGTGGGATGTATATACTGACTTTGACACTGTAGGTCAGTGTTGTAAATAGTGACAGTAACAAAGTTTCTGTGGGTCAATCAATCTCTACAGTAATTTTAAAAATGCCAATTTGCTTTGAAGATTTAAAGTACATTTTGGATAGTACATAGACTCTTCTATGTCAGTGATCATGTTCTCTTCTCAGCCTTCTCCCATCTGGCATAGTTTATCAGCATCAGAACAAGAAAATCTAAAGTTCAAAAACAAGAATAAGGAATCAGTAGAATTCTCAGCACTAGTGGTTTTGGAAGGCAGAGGGGAAGTGATAATGACTATAGATATCAGTGGGGTGACACAATAGGAATGAAGGATTTTTCTCATGTTACTAAAGCTCTCAGGTAGAGTCTGGGATCTGCTTTGTGAATAAGAACATTGGAGTACATTAGTTAAATTTTGGTTGACAAAGTATATAGGGGAAGCAGCTATTAGATGCTCTGAGATCACTTTCCTTGGATGGTATAATATTGTCCCTAATAGGGTTAGAGTATATCTATATTCTCAAATCAAGATGTGGATCATAAAGAAAAAAATTTGGGTGCCTTTATGAAACCTCCTTATATTTTTGTTCCATTGCATTTGCTAGTTAGACTGGAGCAAAAATAATTAGTCAGACGTGCTATTGTTGCACAGAAACATTCCTAGATTTTTTCCTATGCTTTTAAGTCAGCTTATTTTTTAACCTAACATTATATATATTTATTTTAGGCAAATGATTGATGGAATAAATTCTGCACTGTAATGTACTTTCGTTCTAATCAGAAGAGATTTGGTGATATCATTAAAAGAGGAAAACTATAGCATCCCAGATTTTGTTCCATTATGTAGTGAATTCAGTGCTCAATTTGGCAAGGACAGAATTTGAATGAACTAGTGTTAACCATGAGTATTAAATATATGCATATAATAATTAAATTCATCATATAGTCAATCATCTGGACACATTTTATATTTGTCACTTTGAAAAATAATAATGTTGAATAATTTCATGTCTTGTTTATAGGCTAATAAGTATGGTTAAACACATATATTTCTTTTCTGCAGTTTATCTTAGTTTCCTACTATTTCCATTTAGCATGTACTTAAATGTCTTTATCTATTTTCTATCCTGTTCTTAATCTTTTAGGGGTAGGGTTTTTATTTTTTTGTATTTTCTGTCTCTCTGGCACTATATTTTAACACTCTTCATTAGGTTTTCTTCATACCCATACTTTGGCAACTGTAGCCATTCTTATAACATAATTTATTATCTATATGATGCTCCTTAAGCACATACATATATTTCAAAAATAACACACTCACAAACACATTTTTATTATTTTAAAATATATTTTTATTGATTTCAGGGAAGAAGGGAGAGGGAAAGATAGATAGAAACATCACTGATGAGAGAGAATCATTGATTAGTTGCCTCCTGCACACCCCATACTGGGGATCAAGCCCGCAACCCAACTGTGAATCTGAACTGTGACCTTCTGGTTCATAGGCGACACTCAACCACTGAGCCACATAGGCCGGGCCTCACAAACACATTTTTAAACTGCCAATCTGTTACATTTATTGGATATATTCAACGCTCAACATGTCTCATCGTGAACTAATTTATGCTCTTCTCCTGTGGGCATCTAACTCCACACACTGGCTCCTCTCACAATATCCTACTCTGCTAAGTGAAGCACTTCCTGTTCAAACAAGGAATCAGATCTATGTTTCTCTGCCCCCACAGTGATCATATGACTTCAAGTCACCATAATCTCTTGTCTGGACTTGTGTCATTTCTCTACTTGTTTTAACTCCTTCCACTTTCCACCCATTCACTGTATTCTCCACCAATTAGAGTAGTGACACCTCTAAAATAAAGTGAATCATGTCCCTCCCTGTTTACATTTCAATGCTAAAGTTTCCTTGGGAATGATCTTCAAACTCTTTACTATAACTTGCAAGATTCTTTTTGATTGTATCTTTCTGATGTCTCTAGAGTCACCTCTTGTTACTTCACCTCTTCACTTTAAAATCCAGCAATAAGTCCCTTTTAATTTTTGGATCTAATTTTTGGCCTCTAGGACCTGGTATATTCTGATAGATTTACTTGGAATAATTTCCCATTTTTCTGCTTAGCCTCGACAGCTCTTAGGCATCCTTCAGGCACAATTTAATGGCCATTTCTTCTAGGATTACCTCCTGTTCTTTCAGGCTGGGGTAGGTCCTATTGTGTTTACCCATGCTATCTATCTCATATTTCCTCTACCACAGCTTATTATACATCTGGTACCTCAAACCTTGTGATCCATAGATGATATTTAGTAACTTTTTGTTTGAATGAGCAAATTAATGATTAATGAAAGGAATTCACTCAGGCATATGCTCTGGATAGTTAGATAAGAGCAAAACATTTTTCTATTAAAAATCATGAAAGATCAAAACAGTCACATATATATATATTTACATTTTACTTTTTAAAAGTATGTTTCATACATATATTGACAAATAAACAAGATATGTTTTCCACAAGGCATTCCATAACTCTAGAATTTGGAATCATGTCTCTGCTATTTTGGTTTAATGTTTCCCCACTTTTTATTTTTTAGCAGCTTCTTTTGCTCAACTGGGTTTCAGTTTGTAAAGCCATGATATTATGAAGTATGAAAATACATTTAGAGAAATAATCCAGAGTGACAAGAATAACCCTTTAATATGTAGAATCCATACAATAAATATACTAGTAAGTTGGGTGGATTAATAAAATTGACCTGTATATTAAACACAATTATTGGAAATAGCCAATTGGTTTTAACTTCTAATCAATTGTTAGAGGTTGTATTATACTCATTTGGAAAGAGGATAAGTAAAATGACACATGATAATTAGCAAGGAATAATATCATAATTAATTATTGATGTCAACCAGGAGGGTAAGAAGGAGAAGTGATGGCAGGCCCACCACATATGTGCCATCATGATATTGTGCGGTTATTCAATAGAGAAACCAAAACGAAAGCCAAAGAATCTACATAGCTAGCATAGAAGGGGTAGAAATTTGGGCTAATGGTATTTTAAAATACCAATATATAGTAATCATAAGTTACAATACAAGATATATACTCATGTACACTCAGACACACATAAACACATATAAAAGGCAATCATTAATCTATCAATATATATAAAAGCCAAGCAACTGGAATGCTGGAATGACTGGAATGACCATTCACTATGATGCACACTGTGATGGCCAACCAGCCTGATTGGGTCCCAGATCGGCACCCCCCAACCTCCCACGTCCCCTCCCCGGCTGGCCTGGCCCGATTGGTGCCCATCAGGGCAGGCTGGCTGGACCCACCCATGAATGAATTCGTGTACCAGGCTCCTAGTGATATTATAACAGAGGTAACTCTATTGAATGCAACAATTGACTGATTCTTCCAAGTTTGATATTTATAATGGCCTAAAAACATATCACTATATATTTTAGAATACTTTTCACTTTTAAAAGCATAAAAAATATTTTATTGCCCTGACCAGTTTGGCTCAGTGGATAGAGCGTCAGCCTGCGGATGCAAGGGTCCCAGGTTCGATTCTAGTCAAGGGCATGTACGTTGGTTGCGGGCACATCCCCAGTGGGGCGTGTGCAGGAGGCAGCTGATCGATGTTTCTCTCTCATTGATTTTTCTAACTCTCTATCCCTCTCCCTTCCTCTCTGTAAAAAATCAATAAAATATATTTTATCAATTTCTAATATTTCTAATATTATATTAAGTATGAATATTAATTATATTCATTTAAATATTTTAGAATTCAGAAAGAGTCTAAATTTAATATAGTATTTGCCTTTTCTAAGCAAATCTAGAGATTTATTTACATTGTAAAAATTTCATTGTGGAAATATGAATTTTATAAAACCCATTTATTTCCTTTTATTTATGTACTTCAAATGTTTTAGATATTTGCCCTTTTATTAAAACAAACAAAAATACTTCTACAATTTATTAAAATAAATCCTGTGCTAGTACTTTACATAATTGTCTTTCATTGTTTGTAATTCAAAGTAATATAATTGGGTTTTGAAATGTATATAATTTTTAGTTTTAACTGAGAAGATTAAGTTTTTCTCATATAGCAATCTTTTACTGTAATTAAATATGTCTTTTTACTAGACAGTAGGCATCATAAACAGAGATAATATTATGCTGGACTTTTTTTCCTCATCAGTAATTTCTAAGCATAAAGTATATTGCCTGGCAAATAATTTGTGTGTAAAAAAGAAAATTCAAGGATAAGTCACAGAATGCATATATGGCAAAACTAATAAAAGTAGACTTATACACACAATGAATGATAGTGTTGATGTTTTTATTTTATTTTTTTAATATATTTTATTGATTTTTTACAGAGAGGAAGGGACAGGGATAGAGAGTTAGAAACATCGATGAGAGAGAAACATCGATCAGCTGACTCCTGCACGCCCCCTACTGGGGATGTGCTCGCAACCAAGATACATGCCCTTGACTGGAATTGAACCTGGGACCCTTCAGTCCGCAGGCCAATGCTCTATCCACTGAGCCAAACCGGAGAGGAAGGGATAGGGAGAGGGAAATAGAAATATCAATGTTGTGAGGGAATAATTAATGGGGTGCCTCCTGCCCACTTCCTAGTAGGGATGGAGCCTGCAATCTGGGCATGTGCCCTTGACCAGAATCAAACCAGTGACCCTTCAGTCCACTGAACCAAACCAGCTAGGGCAGTGTTGATGTTTTTAGAGAACAAAAAGATACCTTTTGATTTTAGTGATTGGAAAACTGAGGTCAAAGGAAGGAGATTACTGTAAACATCTAGTAATGGTAGATACTAGTACTTGAATTCTAATATTTTCTGTTCTCCAAGTAAAATGCACTTCAAATTATATAACTTTAAAAACTAAATTTCTCTTTTAGAAATTGGTTGTATTTGACTAATTCTTCATAGAGAATTCACTCATAAATAATATAATCTGTTACCACAATATACCCATTCATGTAGTTGTAAACTACCTAAATAACAGCTGTTAGTCCTCCAGAGACTTGCTTGAGCTCCAGGGGAGGCAACTGGCAAGTGATGTTTAACTGTTTTCATACAGTCACTCCACAAGGTGGCAGTGTAGGATTATTACCAATCACTCCATGAGGTGGCAGTGTAGCATTATTACAAAAAATACCCCATATACATATTTAAAAAAAATAAATGAGAAAAATTTTCACACAGATTGATGAATTATTTTGACTTATTTCCATATGAGATATTTTGAATGAATATTAGACTCCATAAATTGTACAAACCAGGTAAAATGAGCTGATTTTAGATGCCTTGAATCATGCAACTATCCAAGATTTGTTAAATATTGCATCAATATCTTGAAGAAAAATCTAACTGTACTGAAATACAAAAAAACAAAAACAAAACCCACACACATTATCTAAATATAATCAGAGGCCTTACTAGATTTCATTTCTTATTGTCTTATAAAAGCATACTATTTTCAAAGTGCTTATTTATAAAATTCTATCCTGGGCCAAAACAGGCTAATGATCTAATTTTAAAATTTAATTTCAGGTTTATTCATATAGTTTTGCTTATTATAAATAGAAAAGTGTAAATTATTTTGATTACAAATATAAATTGATATTACCAATAGGCAATTTTAAAACTTTTCAATAAATTAATAATCTTTTAAATAAAGATCACTAGAGTCATACAAAATCAGTAAATGGAAGGAATTTTTGCTTACTTTGTATGTTTCCCAAGCAAAATTTTGAATTATAAGATTCAAGTAATCTAAGTCTCAAAATTTTGAATTATAAGATTCAAGTAATCTAAGTCAATGTGGGAAGCCAATGTACACACGTAGCCAAAGTGTGTCTCATCAGCACTTGTAATCTGCAGTAGTTTTCATAGAGTGACTGCGGTCATGCTCCACCACCCATGATATTCTAAAAATCCACCATTAAGTAGAACTGCAGTTAGAGAAAGGTAAGCTATGAAGCTTTTAATTCAGGAAGGTTGGATGTTGGCAGAAAATTTATGATAATTTATTTTACCATTCTTCTTGTTTTTGATATGTTTGAAGCCTTATGTGTTATAGGCAAAGAAATGTATATAGAGAAGCAATTTTATTTAATGTCTTCACAGAGTAATCTCCAACCAAATGAATACATAAGATAATAAGAACAATTCTGTTAGATATCTTTTTTTGCTTCCTTCTTTTTCTAAATCTTATTTTCTACCTTAATCAAGTATTGCTTACTAATAAAAAAGTTGATAAAATGTGAAATATTAATGTCTCCTACATTTGGTTCTATCTTTCCATGATTACCTTCACCTTCTAAAAAAAATTATGTTTTCTTGATTCAGAGTGAGGAAGAGAGAGGGAGAGAGAAACAATGAGAGAAACATCAATTGGCTGCCTCCTACATGCCCACTACTGTGGTTTGAGTCTATAACCCAGGCATGGGCCCTTACCAGGAATCAAACCAGTGACCTCCTAGAGCATGAGACCATGCTCAACTAACTGAAACACACCGGCCAAGCTATTTTCACTTTCTTTTTATCGTAATCGATACCTGTTATTTATTTGAAAAAAAAACCGTTACTCCCCAACTCAAATGACTATTTTTCTGAAGGACTTCAGTCACAATGTAGCTATAAGGTTGGACCAGTAGCCCAGGTCAACCAAATCACTCACGGGCTTGGTCAGAAAAATTACTTTACAGGTAGACTGATGACAAAATCCAGGCGTCACAGTCATTCCCTGGAATATGTTGTATTAGATCTTGGAGAGAGAGAGAGATTGATAAAATTTGACTGCAGTAAGAAAGAATTTAGGCAAGTACAGAACATAAAAAAAAAAAATGGGACAGGGTGGAGATTCTTGACAGTACTTGATGGTTACTGCTTATCTGTTGTAAATTCTGTGAGTCTCTCCACAGGATTAATTCCATAAAAGAAAAAAGGAAAGAAAGACTGAAACAGTTATTTTTCAAAATACTTCTTTTAAAAAATATTTTTTTATTGATTTCACCTCCTTGCAGGTTCCCTCGACATTTTTTCAGATTTTGTTCACTGTTGATTTTCTGGGTCTGAGCGCAGAGGACTGTGTTGATTACGACAAAGCTCCCAGCGGCCAGAGCACATGGGTGCCTGGAAGGGAGCTGTGTGTGTGCGTTTGTTTCTTCTTTGACTGCTTCACTGTGTCACTGAGCCAGTCTCACTGGCAGGGACCCAGCAGCGAAACACCGTCTGGGCTCAAACTACTTCTTTATTAACAAATGGTATATTTCAAACATTTGCAAATTATATTTAAAAAAAAACACTTCCTTGATTATCTAGAGAAACTCAGTAGATAAATGAGAAGTAGAACATAGTCTAAAATATATAATGATAATACTTTAAGCCCCTTATCAGTATGAGATTTAGAAGGAGAATTACAATAAAAAACATGGATATTTACAAAATACATAAATATGTTGAGTTGTAATTTAGATAGAATTCTAATTTAAATAAGGTGTGTTTTCTTAATTCAACTTTCAACACATCTACTTCTCCTGCACTCAATACTTCCCCCTTCCACCCCAATACCACCACAATCACAAACATGCACGGGAAATCAGTGAATTGGGGAAGGAAATGGATGAAAAGGAAGAAAGGTATTCAATGCTGAGGACTTGTAAAATACAATTCAGAAGCCTGGTGGGGATGGTCATCAGGAAAACATAAAAGAAATGTCAGGCTCTGTTTAAATGTGGAGTTGAGGAGAATAATCAAGTCAGGGACCATGGATCAGAATACAATGCATGAAAAGCCCACAGTGGAACATAAGAAATGGCATTGTAGAAATGATTGAAAGTTAGGAACCAGTAGAGAAAAATAAATATTGAAACTATGGGAGCCTACTAAAGGAATTTAGCATTGTAACTTAATTATTATAGATGACATCTTCTTTGGCTAAGTTATGTTTATGTTTATCATTCTTTAGTTTTGCTTTCACTTTGTTGTATTATTTGTTTTGTTTGTTGTGACAATTTTAAGGGTCAAAATGCATCTACTAGATTACATTTGAGAAGCATCTTAGTGTCTCCAATCAAATGAACAAAAATGGTTAAAAAAGATTTAGCTCCTGATAAATTTTGTGGAACAAGAAAATTTTGATCTCTTAGATCTAAAATTCTGATAGTATTATGTAAAGTTAGTTTAAAGCATCTCTTGACTTGTATAAAGAAGATGGCAAAAGTAATTAAATGACCATTTTGAAAAATGTAAAGCAATGAAAGGCACATATTTTGAAGTGGAAAGTTGGTGCTGAAACAAACAGAATCAGTGACAGTGCTACGGTTATTAATTTTCCAAGAGAAAGCTTGGTTCA
>NW_006283639.1:1227423-1245499 GCF_000327345.1 Myotis davidii
TATATATCATTTTAAGTCTATTTCTTTTTTAAAAATTATTTTTATTTATTTCAGAGAGGAAGGGAGAGGGAGAGAGATATATAGAAACATCAATGATGAGACAGAATCATTGATCGCTGCCTCCTGCATGTCCCACACTGGGAATCAAGCCCACGACCAGGGCATGTGCCCTGACTGGGAATCAAACCATGACCTCCTGGCTCATAAGTTAATGCTCAGCCACTGAGGCTCACCAGCCGAGCTTAAGTCCATTTCTTTTCCTACATCTTCTAGATGGGAAAACAAAATATTCTGTATGCAGGACCAGAGAAAGAAAGATTTACTCAAATTAAATGTTGGAACACAGGGACTGGTGAAATCATAATGGTTATACTAAGAAAGAAAAAAGAAAGGATTTGAAACAAGTTGGTTTGCATTAAAAATGTTCATAGAAGACAGTGAAAGGTATCTTGATAGCTCATTCTACTTCTGACCACCATCTGAGAGACATGTCAGTTTCTTAGCACTATTTGGAAGGGAGACAACCTACACTTTCACACCTTATTTCTCTGTACATTCCCTACCAAATGCCTGTAATCAGCTAAAATTCTTATTGTAACCAAACATACATTGGACACTCATACTTCTTTACTGTGTGCTTATTCTAGGACCCTGTGTTAGTTTCTTATTGCTGCTGTAAAAAATCACCATAACTTAGTGGTTTCAACAACACAAATTTAATATCTTACTGTTCTGAAGGTAAGACATTTGAAATGGATCTCAATGAACTAAAAAGAAAGAAAGGAAGGAAGGAAGGAAGGAAGGAGAGGGAGGGAGGGAGGGAGGGAGGAAGGAAGGGTCCACAGGGCCATGTTCCTTCTGCAAGGTCTAGGAGAGAATTGATTTTCTTACCCCTTTTCAGCTCCTTGAGATGCCTGGATCCTTGTCTTGTGGTCCTCTCTTCAAAGCCAGCAGTGTAGCGTTTTCAAATCTCCTTCTGATTTTTTAATTCTACTTTAAATGAACCTTATGATTAAGTTGCATCCACTTGGATAGTTCAGGATGATCTCAGGGATTGAACCCCCAAGCCAGGTATGTGCCCTGACCTGACCGGATATCAAGCCGGCAGCCTTTCTGTACACAGGACAATGCTCCACCAATTGAACCATTCTTAAACCCAGCGAAATAATTTCTATAGCAATTCTTATTATGTAACCATGAATAGTTTTACAGTATTATTTTCATTGTTATTTATCTATCTCACCCTTCTAGACAGCAATTATGTTAAGTTTCTTCATCGACTTCTTAGGGTTTGACACACTGAGGATCAGTCTAACACCCCAAATCCAAGGATACTTTGATTTTCTCCTTAAGGATTTCTTTGAAAAGTCTAAAATAAAGACATTCACTTAAATCAATTGAGGTATTATACCACGGGAAACAGTTATTTATATGATGCTTCTTAACAATCGGAGCGTATTATTTGAGAGCCCCCCTAGGGATTCTTAACAAAACCACAGGACTAGCGCTGAGCAGAGATCATTTATTCTGAAGCTGTATTTGTCAGACTTGGTGGCGAAGTTAGGCAGGTCCTTTGCAAAGTATCCAGGCACTAGACAGTAAGTGGCAGGGAAAAGGGCAGGCTGATGCACACTTCCGCCCCTGCTGCCTCGCACACTGCCCACGTGCTCTCGCAGAGATCGTCCCCTGTCTCAGTAGCTGAATCAAGAGGAAAACCTATGGGCACATGGAGATAGCCCATCTGGAGGAAAACCTGAGTGTGGAACCAAACTTGTGCCAAAAATAAATGTTGCATCTAAATGGTCCTCCTCACATGACTGCCACCGCTGAGACAGGGCCAGCCACAGACGGAGCTAGATTGACAGAGACTGCAAATCATCCTGGTTTATTTGCTAAGTAGGAACAGACTGTTCAAATGTAGCCTACTTCCGACAACACTTCCTAATTCACTTTCCCTGGAGAGGCTATGAGTTCAGGTACATTAAAAATGGAAAGCAGTAATATTTCTCTGTTTTAATGTGATTTCTCAGATTTTGAGGGATTTAAAAGCTCACAAATATTAGAGAATAAATATTAGCTTTACTTTAAGTAGCAAATGTTGATTTCTGCTTCTTCCCTTTGTGCCTCACATATGTAGTCTCTCTCTCGATGCTTAGGATATTTTGCAACTTCTGAACTTAAACTTCCATTGTGAAAGTATAGCTTATTAACCATTTTGTTAATACAAATAAGATTCTGAACTCTTATTTATATCACCATATTTTGGTACTCACTGAATCTATAGGTGTGATATTGCTAACTAGATTAATAACTATAAAAGCTCATTTAGTTTGATTCATTCTTCAGAAAATGGAATATAAGTGTATTGTAGACAAAATAAAAGGGTAGATTTGACACTTTGTTTACCTATATTCAGAAACTGTTTTTTGTTAATATTTTTCTTTTATTCAAAGAGGGAGGGGATACAAAGTAAAGATAAAAATAGGTTGGCAGGCAACATCAATAGAATTCAGTTCTTTGAAAGTTTATATATGTTTTACTTATTTATTTGATAAACGCAAGCCATTTTAACCTGGCTGAGTGAAAGCATGCTTTAACTAAGATGTGATTGATCAGCATAAAGAGTTTATATGAGGTTTAGAATAATGGCACTAGACTACTGTGCACTTTTTAATGTAATCTTTATTGCACTTTTCTTTATGGTGTGATGCATATGTTTATACTTAGTGCCCAGTGCCAGAAATTTGTGCACAGATAGGGTCCCTAAGCCTGGCCAGCAATCAGGGCTAATCTATGGGGCAACCGGTGAGGTGATTTGGCCCCACCACTTGCACCTGCCTTGGCTGGCCTGGCACCACTGGTCAGGGCTGCGGGCTGAGGCCAGCTCCTGCATTGGGTGTCTATCCCCTGGTGGTCAGAGCGTGTCATAGAGACGTGATTCTGCCAGTCGTTCTGCTGTTTGGTTGATTTGCATATTAGGGTTTTATATAGATAGAGGCCTAGTGCAGCAGTTCTCAACCTGTGGGTGGTGACCCCTCTGGGGGTCGAACGACCCTTTCACAGGGGTCGCCTACGACCATCGGAAAACACATAAGTAATTACATATTGTTTTTGTGATTAATCACTATGCTTTAATTATGTTCAATTTGTAACAATGAAATTGGGGGTCACCACAACTTGAGGAAATGTATTAAAGTGTCGCCGCATTAGGAAGATTGAGAACCACAGGCCTAGTGCATGAATTCATGCACCAGTAGGGTCCCTTGGCCTGGCCTACAAGATTGGACCAAAACTTGGCTCTCTGACATCCCCCAAGGGGTCCCAGATTGCAAGAGGGCATGGGTCAGGCTGAGGGACCCCACCGGTGCACGATCGAGGCTGGAGAGAGATCGGGGGAGGGCTCCTGGGCATGTCCAGCCAATCTCACTCAACCCCAATCGGCTGGACCTCAACAGCAAGCTAATCTACTGGTCAGGCAGTCTTCCCCCTGGTGGTCAGTGCATGTCATAGCGAGTGGTTAAACGACCTTAGCATATAATTAGCATATTACGCTTTGATTGGTTGAATGGCCGACCAGCTGACCAGCCACTTAGGCTTTTATTATATAGGATATAAACAAATAATGAATGCACCTCTATGATTTTTTTTTTGAAACACTGATAGTTCAGCATCTGATTTCATCTTTGAGTTATTATTCTGCAGATGCCCTGTTGCTCCATGGTGGCAGAGGGTCCTGTCTGATAGGCTAGGTGTTGAGAGGCAGCACACGGGCATGAAATACCTAAACTTCTGCCATGCAGAATGGAGTGTAGACTCTTCACTCTAATACTTACGGAGCGCTCATGGGCATCGGCATAGTTCTTGGGCTATATATTCATTACATTATTTAAGTTTAATTTAAAATTAGGTGGGCACTGTATTAGTTTCTTGTTGCTATTGTAACAAATTGCCAGAACTTTAACAACTTAAAATAACACAACTTTATTTTTATAGTTATGAAGTTCAGAAGTCCAAAATCAGTGTCACTGAGCTAAATCAACTGTGGGCAGGGCTGTTTGCTAGTGGAGGCTGCAGAGGTGAGTCTATTTCCTTACATGTTTTGGCATTTCACAGCTGCCTTTATTTCCTGGGGGGTGGTGCCTTTGTCCTTCTTCCTCTAAGTGTATCCCTCTCATCTTTGCTTCTGCCATCACATGGCCTTCTCACCTTCTATAGTTAAAGCTCCTTCTCTCTCCCTTTTACAAGAACACTTATGCCTACATTTAAGGCCAAAGGGGATAATACAGGATAATTTCCCCATCCCAAGACCTTCATTTTATCTTATTTACTGACATAATCATATCTGTAAAGTCCCATTTGCCATATAAGGTAGTTTTTATAGCTGCTGAGGATTAATACACAGATATTTTGGAGGCAGATTTTTCAGCCTAACACAAGTACTATTTTCCCCCTTCTGAAGATTTTTTTTTTAAAGGCACATATAATTAGCTTTGTCAAGGTCTCAAAAGTTACAAAATCAAGATTTGATTCCAATATGATTCCAAACACATTTTAAGCATAAAATTCTTTATAGAGTAGTAGGGAGATCCCTTCCATATAACTGGAAATTTCAAACTGAAGGTGCATGAAGAACTGTCAAGAATGCTGTAGATGTAATTCCTTTATATTTATAAGACTCTCTGTATATCAAGCTTTATAGACTTCTGGCTTTCAAGATAAAAATTTGTAACTAATAAGAGATAAGGATTCCTAATAGAGAAAAATCCATTTTTGATACTGTTATAATAAGTTTATAAATGATGTTGTTTCAATAGTGATTAGGAATAAAGAATGTGTGCCAGGCAGCCTCTAAGCATGTTTCACCTCTTAGTTTTTGGCTTCCATAATGATGTCATTAGAGACGAACATTAAGTAGGCCCACATGCTCAGTATTCTTTACTCAATGAAAAATGAAAATAATGTCAAAACAAAAAATGAGTATATTATACTGCTGGGCTAGTAAGACCCAATCTAGGGAAAACAGGCAAACCAGTTTTGCATGCAGACTCAAATGCACTATTTTAAGATTCAATATTCTTCTTAATAAAAAAAAAAGTGTGCATTCAGAATCGGACACTTTGAACAAATTATATTTTTATTCACAGCAATAATTGATTAAACCCATTGTTTCAAATTGGGTTCTCCAGAGGCAAAACCTAAAACGTAAATTTGTTGCACATGGTTTATTGAGTTAATACTTTCAAGGAACAAAATAGGGATGTGTCTCAGAGACCATAGCTGTGGCTGATCCCACACAGAGGTCTGGAACATGACTTGCACCACAGAGTTGGTTGCTGGAGACAACAGGGTCTGGCTTGCTGTAATCCTTGCGAATCCACCCTGGGTGGCAGGCTGTATTTGAGACTGCGGAGACAGGTATGCAATTTACCTGTCCAGCTGTCTCCTGTGCAACATTTGGCCAAGAGCTAGTCTCCAGAACAGGAGTCAGCTATAAGCTGTTAGGTTCCGATGCTCACAGTAACTTGGCTGGGCACCAAAAATATCCCCTACATCTCTAGTGCCACAATCCTGAAATATCTTTTTTAATACAAAGTTTATTTCTTTGGGAAACAATTTAATTATTGTGGGTCCTATCTTTCCCCTCACCCCAAAGATTGTAAATATCTCTGGTTTCCATAATGATTTATGACTATCCTATCTAATAAAAGGGTGATATGCAAATTAACCATCACTCCGTCACAAAGATGGTGACGCCCATAGCGGCCAGGGTGGGACGCTGACAGCATTGCCCCGGTGACGTGAGTCCAGCGTCCAGCGCCCCGGCTGCACAGAGGGAGGGAGGGGCCTCTGGCCAGAGGCCAGGGTGTGGGACGTTGGCATCATTTCAGACCGGTCTGAGGGACCCCCCCCAGCTTCCCACCCCCGTGCACAAATTTCCTGCACCAGGCCTCTAGTATTCACATAATTAAATTACCATGGCTGGGGGAAAAATAAAGTTAATTAATTAGTTGATTAATTAAAACAATTCAGCCTACCAAATTCTTTGGCTTCATATTACTGACAAACACTCTCTAATAAATCTCCCTGTACAAATAATTGGGTAACTGAAATACTAATATTGTGTATTCAAATATCATCCTACTTTGCTTTATAAGATTGGACTAAAAGATATTGGCTATGGAAAAAGTTAATCACTTTGTGGTTTCAAAATACCAATTATTATATGTTGAATATATTGTAGCAATTTTTATTTCCAATATTAATCATGTAAAATTATGACTTGTCAAAAAACTGGTGACTAACTGACCCACCTTATAAAATATAGTTCTTTATGCTTACACCAAGGAGAAACGATGTCTTGAACAGCTGTTTCATCAGACCATGAAACTTAACTTTTACCAAGTAAGTTTGTTTAATAAATGCCGATGTTCCAACTAAGTTAATTGCTCAGTGATCCATGACCTCAAAGAAAACAGAGTTGGCACGTCAAGTGCTTGCTATGCATCTGAAGAAATAACTACGGCAACAAGTTCACTCTATTTATAATTAGCAGTCTGACAAAAGTTTTGAACACTCTCTTATAAACAGAAAGCTGTGACATTGTCAGACTTGAGGCCACCGAGGGCAGAAGCATTATTTGATATATTGTTAAGAAAGAGGCCCTGCACTTAAATGTGCAGTATATTTGGCTGATAAGCTGCCATAGGCCTATCAAGTGGAGGAAATGAAGAAATGAAAGGAGAAAGATTGTTTCTGAGGTCACAAAAATACTGCATTACAATTTCCTTAGCTTCATCAGTGAAGTAGACACAACCAATTAGAGCTCCCAGAGAAATCTTACGAACTTTGCATTCTGAATTTATGTTTAATATTTTTTAAATAATGACAAAGCCAGATGTGCATTTTTGTTCTGATATGAATTCCATTTTCACTTTAAATGTTTCCATCTTCTCTGTAAACACATAGGTACATTGCCAAGCTAATACTTTCAGTTTTCAAAAAATCTATTACTTTTTCTTCTTTTTCCATTCAGAGACCAGATTTGGTAACAAAGATAAGTAGGAGAGAGAAGCAGAAAGTCCAAACACCACCGTCCTCATAGTCGCCACTGGAATAAGAAAGCACCAAGTGCTTCAAATTTAATTCCACCCTCAGGTCAATTCCTTCCCAACCTTGTACAAAGAAAGTGTGAGTTTTTCCTTCTTGGTTTTTTAAGACTCTGGGTGTTTGTGTGAATGAAACAATTATGAATGCACACAAATTACATAAAGAAGCTACATATAGAAGTTGACATAAATCAATTAAGAAAATCGCATGTTGCAATGATTTCTATGACCTTAATATAATTAACTAGAACTTTGGATTCTTATCTAAATAACTATATCCATTAATAGTCTCCTGTATTAATTCAATCCTTCTGACAAGCCACAACTTTCAGCAGTCCAAGGCCATAATTTGTGGAAGTATACATATTTTACACATCTAATTTTCTTTTTTATTAAAATATATTTTATTGACTTTTACAGAGAGGAAGGGAGAGGGATAGAGAGTTAGAAACATTGATGAGAGAGAAACATTGATCAGCTGCCTCCTGCACACTCCCTACTGGGTATGTGCACGCAACCAAGGTACATGCCCTTGACCGGAATCGAACCTGGGACCCTTCAGAATGTCTCCAGGTTGACATTCTATCCACTGAGCCAAACCGGCTAGGGCCACACATCTAATTTTCCATACTATGGAGCCAATCTGTGTATTAAGTACTGATTACATTTACCTACCCTCTTTTTTCTAAGTCTAAGGACATCTTTCATCTCTAGATAACTTACCTAATTTTACCCTAGATCAATACCTTTACCTATAGGGGAGAGAAGAGAAAAATCTAAACCTAAACAGGAGAGTCAGACACAATATGCAGAAACAGAGAAATACTGAATAAGAAATTTTTCTAGTTAAAACTTGTTCTGGGTATTGTACAATAATCAATCAAATCAAGAATTTAAGTAACTTTATATTCACTTATAAATTTCTCCTCCTGATATTACCCTCCCCAATTTGCTGCAGTTTTAAAAAATATATTTGTGTACTTTATTAAAGACATTATATTGTATATGTAACTATTTCATATTATATTGAAAGAAAGTTTTAGATACCTATGTTTCTCTTTCTAAACCATTCTCCAGGAAATGGGAATCACTAATAGGATTGTTTATGTTCAGAGGACATTGGTTAGATTATGGTTACTAATGGGTAGGGTCACCATTCTCTAAAAGAGTCATTTGCCTATAGTTGCTCAAGTATTTGACTATGATCATTTGTCCAGTTCTTTATACTTATGTGTACATGTGATGGCCATTGATAGATTTTTTATATCATGAAGCAATATAAAGCATAATAAAAATAGACTTAGATTTGGAGATAATTCTCACCTAAACCATATGTTTCCATGAATCTTTTACCCATGTTCTGGGTGATGAGCCAATTGCCTCATGTTAATCATATCTAGTGCCTTTGGAATCTAACATAGGAAGGCTGGAACTGAGGAGGGAATGCCAAGTAGAGTTAAAGGAGATTTAAAAAGAAATTTTAAATACAACTGAAATGCAATTCCAGGCTGAATCTTAGTCCCAACATAGGTAAATATCTTTAATGCCCATCTCTTGTATGGGTTAAGCTTTAATGGCAGCTGACAAGGGCCAGGTTTGTTGGTTAAAGTGAAAGGAATTTTGCTTTGAAAACTGGATTTTTGCTAAGCAATTATAAGGTACAAAAAAAGTAGGATCCAAACAAGCCTTCCCGAAATGATTCCTAGAACAATCCACAGAACTGACTGACAAGCAGCAATTTCTCCATGATCAGAAAGTTCAGGACACAGGAAATCTCTGCTTGAACTTCTGGTATAAACTAGGCCATTGTACCTTCCATAATCGAGGAAATCAGGAAGCTAAGTTAAAATATTGGCCCCAAGTACATACTGTTTTAGCCATAATCAAAGCAAAAGGGGTGCCTTTGCTATGCCTATCACCATCATATAATCCATCAAGGCCTCTCTGCCACCATGCATGGAAAAACAAGCACATCACAAGAAAGCACACTATGTCCTCCATGACAAAGCTTGCTAGCAAAAGCATTGCCTGTCTTCCCTCCCAGTGGCATGCACAAGACATAAATGAGCATGCTATGTCCTGCTCACCACATCCAAACTTTATGATGTCATCAATTTATTGAACAAGCATAAAGTGTCCTGAGATGGTAAGAGATCATTTGAGTTTCTCCAGACTAAATTATGACACCAGTGAGCTGGATGCTGTTAAGTCTGAGAAGAAAAAAAAATGGTGAAACTACACTGCTTCCCTGTCAGTTGCAAAAAAGCAGATTCTATTATGCACAGAGTAGCAGCACACAGAAAAAAATACATTCATCATATCTATAGCCATATATGTATTAGATATGACTACCAGTGTAAAGATCATGTCTGTAAAAAAACAGCTACCATTAGTGTTACCACCTGGTCACATTTCCTATAATCCATGTTTCTCTAGGTTCCACATGTCCTATGTATGTAAGCAGGTAATTTACATGAGGATGTGATAGAGGTCAACACTTCTGCAGCTTTCAGTCTCTGAGAGTAGCAATCTCTCTAATGGCCCCGGAGATTGTGCTTACAGTTACTTTTTCTACAGGGGGAAAAAGCTTCAAGGGCTTCTTCTTGGCTACTACTATAGTCAGCCTCACTCAATGAACAAGAAAAACAGTGTTAGGCCCTGAATATCTGTCTCAGTTGGTTGAGTGTCGTCCAATACACCGAAAGATTGTGGGTTTGATCCCTGGTCAGGCAACAGAAGGCAATAGATTAATGTTTCTCATATCAATGTCTCTCTCTCTCTCCCCCCCTTTCCTTTCTCTCTCTAAAATTCAATAAAAAAACATATTCTAGGGTGAGGATTAGAAAACAAAATCAATGTTAGGATTCTGCCTCTGCTAAAAATATATGTAGGCCAACTATACAGTCAGGAACAAAGGTTCTGTTCATAGAAACACTATCCTCACTAGACTTTGAGACAGACGTGGACCCAAATTTGTTTTATCCCCTGATCTCCAGTTCTTTCTCATGTGTACCTGAACTCTCCTTCATTCAAGGCCTCAGATCTGTGAACTAACTAATGTCCTGAAGTACGAAAGAAGCTATGAATCTATAATGGAGATTTTCATCACGACTGCTCATTAGACCTAGAGTTGTTTTTTGTTTTATTTGTTTTTCTTGTGGAACTAAAGTTCAATATTAAGAACTACTGATCAATTTTACTGGCAAAGAGTCTGACCAATTTCAACTAGCAAAGATCCATAGAAATCAAACTAGTATAATACCTACTCTGGCCTGATGTCTATGACATGAGCATTTCTACCTTGCCATGGGGTGTAAGTGCTACTATTGTCTACTTAAGCACTTTACATATTCAATCATTCACCTAGAAAATGAAAGGAATTATTATCCTTATTTCTAAGTTAAAGATTTAAGTACATTTACATGAGTGAATAGGATAATGAGCTTATATAAACAGCAATGAGTGTATTTCATACTATGGAAGAGATACACAAGGGACTGTGAGAGGTACATGCTTCAAAAAGAAAAAGAATACAAGAGGATCCTGAAAAAAAATCATTTACATAAAAGGTGTACACGTGAATGTCAAGAATACTCCAATTATAGAATCAAATGAGATAAAACTTTAGTAACTAACAAAGCAAGCCAGCACCACAGTAAGGAGAAACATCTTTCAAACTAATGCTGATGCTGCAGGAAAGATGCAAAGGTCTGTAGCTTAGTTTCTGTAGTAATTAGCTTTCATAGAGTGGTAAAACAAGAAGTTGATGTTTATAAGCTGGAGTCCTGGCCATGACTGTAGAAAATAATGCACATCTTGCAAGTCACAAACTTCTAGAAATAAACCAAGTGACCTGTAGTGACAAGTAGGATAGTGTGCTGTCTACACCAAGAAAACCTGTGACCTTCCCATAATGTACTATATTTTCAAAGACCTTCATCTCTAGAAACTTCAAGGCCTGCTGTTCAGTGTTCACTGGAGCTTGTAATTATGTCACCTTTACTTTTCCAGATCCTGACTTACATAACTGTTAAACAATATCATATTAAAATAGGAGGGCTTAATATTTGAAGACAATAGGAAACAGTTGAGGGAAATCTGGTAAATGGCAAAAACATGATCTAAGATGTTTATTAATACAGACCATTTTGGCAGACTGTGGTAGGATGGATTCCAGGTGGACACAAAAGGAGTGAACATATGGAATTGCTTAAAAGCTAAGGAGGGTAACTTAAGTAAGAAATTAAGTCCTGAGAAAGAAGGGGTTGACTTGAAAAATATTTAATAGGTTGATTTAATAGATTCAATGAGTAATCAAAATGTTGGCATTTTGAAGAGAGGACTCTAGAATGATTACCAGTTCATCCTTCTATGTAACTGAGATGATGGTGTTGACATTTATAAAGGTTGATAATGTGATAAGCATAAAGAGAAATGCCTCCCACTAATTTGTCCTTTTTCCCTTCTAAAACCTCCATTGGGTGTTTGTTTCCTTTCATATACACAGATTAACTCAGTGGGTGGGAAAACTAGAGGTAGCTTTACTGAGGTAGGAGCTAAGAGATAATGAATAATAGTATAGAGAAGAATAAATGACCTTTGCCCAGAAAATTGTCACTTGGAACCGTTTTGAGTGTCTTAGAGAAAAGCATGGGCAAAGAACCCAAAGAATCCATAAGAAGAGTTATATCATGGACTCTGGTGGCCCAGTAATGCTCAGGTTGGGAAAGGAAGACTTATCTCCCCACACCTCACCAGTATATTATACTATTTATGCCAGGAGAACTGAAACATTTGGTAGCACTGGAGAAAGAAAAATACAAACTACACTGCCCATTTAATGGTGGGCAGGGGCAACCACAATTCTTCAATAAGCATTATAATCAACTCCCAGGTAGAAGGATGACATATGCTCATTGTAGCTGCAAGAAATAAGATAATTTCTAGACATGTATGAAGTCTCTGGGTCTACATATAGGAAATATTTGGAGTACATGATTGATATTGAATGTTTAGAAAAAATAAGCCTAAGGGAAGAGGAAGCATTCAGATTAGATATGTGATATTAAGGTAATAGAAGATTGTCTAAGTGGAGACCTTTATTAGGCATAGGGTATAAGGCTCTGAATTTTATGATACTGGTTTGGGCTAAAAGCATAGAAACAGATATTTAGGGGAACTAAATATGGAGGTCATTCAACAGGAAGAGTGTGAAACTTTGAGGAACATGGACAGCATCACAATTTCTAAATGTTTTTAAATCTATATTTTATAAATTAATAGAATTGAGAATTTCTTAGATTACTTGAAGAATTTTTTTTCCTTACCTTCAGTTCAGTTTTTAGCTTCACTGTTTGGGCTTGTAAGACTGTGTGAGGTTGATTTGTAGCAACTCCCAAACAGATTTTCTTATTTTTAATTCACAATATTTTATTTTCCAGCTGTCTTGAGATATAATTGACAAATAGAAATGGTATATATTTCAGGTATATATTCAACATATCTTCGTGGCTATTTCTGGGACCCAGGAAATCAGAAATGTAATGCCTCCTTGGTGGTCTAGATCTGGGAAAGTTCCCATTTAAAATAGAAATGGGGGTGGAAATCATATATTGTGATCTGTCTCTCTCTCACTGTCTTCCCATTTATTGCTCCTCCCCTAGTCCCTCCACCCCTTCTCCTCACAGACTTGCAAGAATGGTCAACACACTTAGTTCCTCTCTTTGGGAATTTAGAAAATTCCAGGTGGCTAGACTAGCTTTATATACATGAGTCCCAATTATAAGAAAGGTCTTACCATACCAGATGATAGATCTTTAAAATTAATTTAGCATAAGAGAAAATTATTTCATTTTTTAAGTAGAGATTGGCTCAATACAAATATCTCTGGAGATATTTGAGGGTGTGTGTGTGTGTGTGTGTGTGTGTGTGTGTGTGTGTGTGTTTTGTTTTGTTTTTTTTCTGTGGTGGACAAACGTGCCTCCAATATTTGGGAAAGTCTTTATCCAGTTTCAAATTGCAAAATATTAGCCTGAAAATGGCCAAAGGCTCCCTCCTCAGATCTATTTCTTCCCTATTCTCCTGTGGTTAAGAACTCAGTCCCCAGCTTCAGATGGACTTGGGTTGAATCCTGGCTTCATCAATTATTAATAGTGTTTATTTGCAAAAGCTGCTTGACCTTCTAAAATCTGTTTTCTAACCTGTAAAATGAAAAGAATACGTAGATCTCAAATGGCTATAGTAAAGTTTGAAACAAAACCATCAAGTTCTTGGCATATATGAAGCATTCAAGGCATATTAGCTGTCATTGTTAATAATACTGTCTACTCTGGCTTTATTTTCTGACTTTACAATTTGCTACAAGGACAACTTCACAGGTGGCATGACTGTGGATCTGGGTATAGGGAACAAAGAAAAATCTATTAACAAAGGGTAGAGGCCAACCGAGTAAAGTACTAACAGGAAAAAAGTGGTCATAGATAAAAATATGTAACTTGCAAAAAAAAGGTCACTTCTTTTATTGAAAATTAGGCCGCACATTTGGAATGATCCATATTATAACGTTTCAACCACAGGATGGAAATAGTCAGAGATGTCGGGAAACTAGCTCTTGGAAACCTGTGATATCAAGTTGATGTGATTATACTTTTAAATGCCTCATTATTCATATGTATTAACATAAAAACCTTATATTAATGTACTTCCCTTTTCATAGCTTACTTACACGATTTGAAAAAATAATGCAAATTTGGTGTTTATATTTTAGTACCTTTGATCTAATTTCAATCCCTGCAGTGGAGAGATTTAAAATTAGAACAGAAAAGGACTCCTTTCTTGTTTCTATTTTTGGGTGAACAAAAAAGGGTGTATTTTTAGTACATCTTATTGAGCACATTCCTCTGCAGGACATTGATAATTCTAGCATACTGTCTGAAGCACAAAAATAGTTTGAAAAATTGTATTTGTTAATGTTCTATAGTTTTTTGACACACTTTGGCATAATGCATCTAAGAAATAGTCACCACATGTCCTTTTTTATCAAAGTTGCATGCTGTACGCAAATGGTTTATAAATTTAGCCTGAAATAAATCCATTGACAGAAATTTTCATATCCTAGAAGGAACCTAGCAAAAGGGAAACATTATACTCTCCTTTACCTGCAACTTAATACCTAGAAGCTTCTATATCTATCACCATCATTGTGTTTTCTCTTCCTGGCAGCTTGCAATTCAAGTATACCTCACAGAAAACTCTCATGCAGTTTTATTATCTGTGAGAAGGCACTATAAAACCTTTACCTTCGGCAACTGAGTTCTCTTTTCAAAACTTGAATTATATTCTCTTTCCTTTCTTTAGTTTTGCTTCTTGAACGCTGTCTCCATAGGAGCAGTTAAACCTGTCATAAAGCACTTTGTTTATGCCCATCCAAATACACAATCTAAAAGAATCTAACCTTGCCATGTCTGCTTTTTAAAACATATATTTTAATTGATTGCAGAGAGAGGAAGGAAGAGGAAGAGATTGATAGAAACATCAATGTTGAGAGAGAATCATGGATAGGCTGCTTCCTACGCGCCTCCCACTGGGATCAAACCAACAACACTGGCATGTGCCCTGACCAGGAATCAAATCCTGACCTCCTGGTTCATGGGTCGATGCTCAACCACTGAGCTACATTGGCTGGGCAAGTCTGCTCCTTTTTTTGTTCAGAATTGTGTCTTCAACTCAGATTTTAGTTTTCCTCTAAGGAGCCATCATAACTTATCTCTTCACTTTGTTTTGTTTTTTATTATTTAGAACTCAGTTACCCTGGCTTTGCTTTGGGCCAGCAGCATGTGAATGAAATTTTGCTTATTCTAGAGGGTAAGCACAGACAGCATTCACCCTCTCTTTAAGAACTCCAAGATGATAGAAACACATAACTTCTGCTGTCTTTCACATCATTTGTGTCCAGGAATTTCATGGTCTACTGGAGATTGTTTTACTTTCACTTTGCAGTATCTTTGCTCTGTGTAATAACGATCTTATTCCATTAACCTCTCTCTGATTCTGCAAAGCTGAGAATGTTTTGTTTGTACCACTGGAAATGATGACTCGTCATTATCTGATTGTGTGATAATTCTAGGTTTATCTTGTCTGTCATACTCTCCCTCCGCCCCCTTGCTCACTGGTTTTCCTAGTATAAGCAATTATTCCACTACAACTGTTTCTTTCTTGGCCCTCTTTCAGTATCATTGTTACTGCTCTAACTTTCCCGACAAGAATAAGGAACAGGAAGCATAATTTTCAAAACATAATATTAAAATTACTTTAGTAATAGCAATATTATGGCTCTAATAATGTTCTCAATATTTTGCTAATTTCTCAGCTTCCCACATCTATGTAAAACACAGGAATCTGTATTTTGTGAAAGAAGCAACATTGACTTTGTACTAACTTTGAACAACAGACTCCATTTCTCTTTGCCTCCGAGTTCGTGTTTCCCACATGAGATAACATAAGACTGCTTAAGATGCTCATTGGCATTAATTCAAATTCAATTTTGTGAAAATGGTGGGTGAGTTCAGAGATGAATTGAGCTAATCTGTTTCTTTGATTTGAAGGGAAATTTTCAGAAACTAGCCAAAGAAAACACTTCACTGAAACCTTTACTTTGATCAATAGTATTTTATCCTTAATGAACTACTGCTTAACTGTACAGATTTATATTATATCATCCAAGTAACATTTGTTCTTTCTCTGGTTTGATGTGAGAAAAATTACCTCATTCATCAACTGAAAAGAGTTTAGATCCTTAATTTTAATGATGATTATTATGTTGAAGTACTGAAAAAATTAGGGAAATCTATAAAATATTTTTTATTTCCTTGCCTTTTACTCTATAACAATCCCTGTTAATAACTTACTGCATATTTATTTTATTATAATTATAAAGTTTGATTTTAATATATAAACTCTTAAGGAAACTAAAAAATCACTTGCAATCTTACCAAATGTCACTGAATATTTATGACAAGAAATTAGAAGTCACAATTAATTTCTCTCTATGCTGATTCTATTTGCAGTAATTACATGAATAATGCTCTTGAACTGAGTACTTCTATTAACTCTTACAATAATGACTAAAAATAATGGCTCAAATGGAGCTTTCCATTAAACTGAGTACTTGTTTATTTGTGTTTCTTTATTCATTATTCACCAGTTACTTATTGGACTCTGTAAGCAAAATATTGAGATAGAAAATGAGAAGAGAAAAACATAGGGATGTTATTCCAACCCTCAAATCACTCATATTCTGTTGGGTTGGCATAAACATATGTAAAAATCATACTGTGATGTATGTTATAATACCAGTATGATAGAAACATCATAATGCATCAAAAAGAAGGAGTTATCATTAGAGAAGTTGATGTTTGTCCTGGACTTTATTAATTAAATAGAGTTCTGCCAGACAGGAAAGAGTAATATCACGGGCCAATGTAATAGCACGGAGGATAAAAGCATACGGTAGGTTTGAGAGCCACGAGTACTGGCACCACAACATGCATGGTGGGGTTTAGTAAAGGATGGAGCTGGAAAAGAAGCATTAGATAATGTTGTTCAAGGAATCGACTGGCATGCTTAAAAAAGTTTAGATTTTTTTTTCTGAAATGAGAAATCAGAAGGATAGTATCCAAAATCTCAGAAAAGCATGCAGAGCATTTAAGATTTGACTTCTGACACCTGTTCAGCCTAACTGCCCAGGGTGTCTCCAAAATGTATACATGCACTTTGAATAGCGATAAAGGCAATGTTTATTAAACTTTTTCAAAATCAGGCTATCAACTGTTAAGGTGTGTATACATTTTGGGACACCCTGTATTTTAACCAACTGCAGTTCTCCGACACATCGGTGGCTTTACATATCTTGATGACTACAGTTGGAACATGTTTTCCTTCCTCTCCCTGGCCCTTCTTCACTTGGCTTATTCCTTTCCTGTCTTCACACCTCAGTTTACAATCACCTTCCAGGAGAAGTTGACTAATTCTAGTAGGTTGTTAGTTTTTCCCATTAGGTTCATTAACTAATTAGGTAGCTGAGGACAAAGACTGTGTCTGATATCAAAAACTCCTCATACCAATGAAAAACCTGAGATACGACCTTACCCAAGTGATTAAGGTTAACGTGAACAGCGATATGGTACATGGATGTCCTGCACCTCATGAGAGGATTAACAGAGAAGGGCACATCACTTCTTTAGTACATTTGCAAAAATGCGCACCTGATCTAATCATGAAAAACTATATGCAAACGCAGATTGATATGGATTCTGAAAAAATACCTGATCTTCAAAATGTCAAGGTCATGTAAAACAGGAAAGATTTAGGAGTTTTCACAGATTGGAGAATACTAAGGAGATATAACTATATGCAATATGGAATCCTGGATTGGCTTAGGAACAGACACTATGTATGTTAGCAGGAAAACTAGTGAAATCTGAATGGAGTTTGCAGTTCAGATGATGGTATTGTACCAATGTCAATTTCTTAGTTATTATCATTGCACTATGAATATGTTAAACTAGAGCCCAGTGAACAAAATTCATGGCCTCAGGGCAGGTGTCTCTCAGCCGGGACTGTGCCCTCTTGCAGTCTGGGAGAGCTTGGGTGATGTCCAACTGACCGATTAGGCCTGCTCCCCACCTAAGCCAGCAGTCGGACATCCTTAGCACTGCCACTGAGGAGGGAGAGGCTCCCGCCACCGCCGCTGCACTCACCAGTTGTGAGCCCGGCTTCTGGCTGAGTGGTGCTCCTCCTGTGGGAGCATGCTGACCACCAGAGAGAAGCTCCTGTGTTTAGCATCTGTCCCCTGGTGGTCAGTGTGCGTCATTTGACCAGTCGTTCCACAGTTTGGTCAATTTTCATATTAGCCTTTTATTATATACTACTAGAGGCCCGGTGCACAAAAATTTGTGCACTCGGGGGGGAAA
>NW_006283639.1:1246415-1262525 GCF_000327345.1 Myotis davidii
GCGATCCAGCTGGCTGAAGTCCGGTGGTATTTGTTACAGAGTTTCTGAAACTGCCGGCGCAGAGGCCTGCAGCCACAGGTGGGGAACGTTGGTTTCCTCCATCACTGAAGCAAGCAAGCCTCATGTTAGTTTCAAGCTGCCTGGCTGCTGGCCGCCATCTTGGCTGACAGTTAATTTACATATCTTGCTGATTAGCCAATGAAAAGGGTAGCGGTCGTACGCCAATTACCATGTTTCTTTTTTATTAGTGTAGATGATAATGGAGGAAAATTGGTTGAAGGTTATATGGGAACTCTCTGTACTATTTTTGTAACTTTTAGGCAAGTCTAAAATTATATCAAATTATAAAGTGAAAAGAGGTTCTGAAATTAATTCATTAGAGAGTCATGGTGTTGTGGCCTGGAAATCACTATTTCCTGTTCTGTACTTCTAAATAGCATTTATTGAATACCTAGTCTCTAACTTGCACAAGTATACTCAGAAATCCCTGAATAACAGATGAATAGCAACCACTATACCTGCATATTGATGTGCTATTATGAAGACACTTTTTATGAAATGTAGTTTAATATTGTCATATATATATATATATATCCATTTTCTCATATTTTAATTTCCCAGTGAGGGGTGTGTGTGTGTGCGTGTCTTCAGGTGCTACAATAGTATTACTTTACTAGTTTTTATTACTGTCAAATTAATAAATGATGCATAATGGTAAGTAGCAACAAAAAAGCTATACCACCATGAAAGATTTAATTTCTCACAGAAGGAGTTATGTTGTGTAACTCTGGGAGATGAAAGGACGAATTTTCTCATGAGTGTCAATCATGAAAGTTCTCAACAAACACTTTCAATATAATTAAACCATTGTTTGGGCAACGAACTAAAGATGTAGTTTCTGTCTTCAAAACACTTTTAAAGCAATAATCCAAATATGCTACAGGGGCACAGGGCTTTTGAAATTATACTCAAGGGAGAGCAAAAACAATATCTTGGGATATGTAGTAAATCAAACCTTCACATTAAAAACACACTTGTAAAATGTCCATAAACATTGTAAAGTTCAGATTTATTACTGATACCCTCTTATTCTAGACTACTCGAATATTTGGGGACTTTATGACTATAACATGTGTAACCCAGCTTGTGGAAGCTAAAGGTCACTCTCTGTGTTGTTTCATTTTCACAGACTTGCTGACAAACAGAATACTGATTTAAATATTCCATTTGATGTAATAAAAAAAAAGTTTAAAATAAACATTTCAGAAGTAAAAAAAATATTGTATTTATGAGTCTTTTTTTTATATGCCATAAATTGTCAAGGCCAATGTATATTTTAGCTCACTTTCAACTTCTGCTTTTTTAAGTTTTTTCATTTCTCTTGTTTATTTTTACACTATATCAGTCAATTAATATCTGGTACTTGTCTACAATCTAAGATTTACTCAAACTAAGGTCCATTCTCTTTGTGGGGCACAGAGATTGGGAGGCAGAGTTTCCCATCTGTACTCTGTGACTCAGTGTATGATTCCCTGTGAAAAGAGAGGAACTTGATGTCTCTAGAAGACTGACCATTCCAGGAAGGTCAGTCTTCTTTCTCACATAACTATTTGTTTGAATACCACAATGTTTATCTCTCTTCAAGTGTCCTTTAAAAAAGATTTTATTGTGACAAGAGTACTCTAATATGAGATTTACCCTCTTACATTTTTGAATATACGATACAATATTGTTGACTCTAGGTATGATGTTGTATAGTAGATACCTAGAAACTATTCATCTTGTTTAACTGAAACTTTATGCTTGTTGATTGCTATCCACCCCAACCCCCTGGAAACAGACATTCCATTCTTTGATTCTATGATTTTGACTATTTAGATACTTCATATGAGTGAAATCAGGCAGTATTTGTCTTTCTGTGACTAGCTTATTTCTCTTAGCACATTGTTCCCAAAGTTTATCCATATTGTCACATTTTGCCTAATTTTCTTCCTTTTTAAGTTTGCCTATTGTATTGTATGTATATAAGACATTATCATTATTCATTCAACTGTTGATGGGCATTTATGTAGTTTTCACATCTTGACTATTGTGAATAGCGCTGCAATGAATGTGAGAATGCTAATATCTTTTCAAGATTCTGATTTCCATTCTTTTGGATAAATACCCAGAAGTGAGATTACTGGAGCATATATATGATAGTTTTATTTTTAATTTTTTGAGGAACCTCCATATTGTTCCCCATAGAAGTGGCACAAATTTGCATTTCCACCAACAATTTGCAATGGTTCTAATTTCTCCACAACCTCACCAACACTGTTGTCCTTTTTTATTTTTTGTAATATCTATCCTGACAGGTACGCAGTGCTATCTCATGTGGTTTTCAATTGCATTTATCTGATGATTAGCGACAGTTTTTATCCTATGTACCCCTATTTCTTATCAATCCATTGGTTCAACTTATTTAAATTTATGTTCATATTTCATCTAATGCTTCCCATATTTTTTAAATACTTTGGTGTATTTTGTAGGCCAACTTTTTAAAATACACCTAAAGTCTCAGTACTATTTCTGGCTCTGAAACTGCTATTATTAGGCTTCACAGATTTGTATTTATACTTTATATGTAAATGCTAAAATATTATCTCTTAAATAAAAATGTTGGACAAATAACATTTATGAATGCAAAGAATGGAGTATGTATGATGTGTGTCATTATCTTGGGTAAGCTCTGGTTTTCAGGAGTAAGTGACTAGGATAAGCATGAGATACTTGAAGGAACAAAACCTGCTGATTTTCAAAGTTCAGAAAAAAATGGGGCTGATTGTACAACATTCCAGAGGAAAAGGGTTGTCCTCAATTACCATTTTATTTTCCTTTCTCTTCTGTGTACATTTATGAAAATAAGTGTTCTCGGTATCTACTTGATGTTGGGAAGGACACTAAAAGTTGAGAACGTAACTATGTTTATTTTACTAGTATGCTGAACTTTTTCATATCTGTTTTTTTCCTCATCTTTTATTAAGCTGATTAATACTCTGGAAGTACTTTTTAAGCTATAAATGCAAAAAGAAAATTTAAAACTAACTTACAAATAGCTATTTTTAAATAAAGCTACTTTTATTTAAGGCAAACATCTTGGCAAATAGCAAAACACATTTATACAATATATTTTGCTTCTGTGTATTAAATGAAAGGATTGTTAGAGTGCTAAATATTATGTATATTTTCATTAGCACAAAAAGAGATTTTTGATATAAAAGCTAACATACATGCACACATGCACATGCTGGTAAGCACACTCTGACCATGACTTCAAAGTTTGGAAACGTTTGCCCCTCTAGTTCTCCCAATGATTTGTTCTATTTTCCTAGCTGCTGCATGTGACAGAAATTTATGCAGAACACTCCATGCAAATCCCTCTCCCTCTTTCTCCCCCTCTCTCTGTTTTTCCTGTGGTGCTGTATGCCATGGAGGTTAACCTTCCCTATATGACATCTTACATATAAAAAGCATACTAACTTTCACAAAGTGTAAGAAGAAAATATTGTCCTAAGTCCTTAACTAGGTCATGGAACCAGGTCAGCAAACGGCTGCAGGTTTTGACAGCTGTTTCTGGCTGTGGCTCTGCTGAGTGTGTAGGGGCTGCCCCTCTCTCTCCGGATGCCAAGGCGCAGAGCAGCAGGGTGCCGATGGCAGTTAGCGCTGTGACAGTCAGCCAGCTTGGTACATTTCCCCGTTGGAAGGCTTTCAGAAGTTAGCTTTGGACACTCCTTTCTCTTATGTTTACAATAAAAACACAGCCCCATGCCTGGCCTGCCCATCTGTGCCACATTAGGCATCTGGGCAAACTTGGCCCTTGTACGCACATCAGTGTGACAGCTTGCCGATTTGTTTCGTCACCTTTCACAGACCACTTGTCAATGTACGGTTCTCAAAGAAAAGCCTCCTTACCTGTGTTTCTAAGAAGCTCTTTGTCTTTGGATGCCTGACTCATAAACTGGATACTTTTCAAGAGCTTAAGGAGCAAGCAGGTTTATAGCATGTAGCTTTTGGAAAGTCTATTCATCGTGAACGTTTTCTTGCTTATTTAATTTACGAATTTTTAAGTAGCTTGTCCTCCCCATTGCATCAATTGTTGTAAACAGTATCTAATTGCACTAATAGCTGTTTAAAAATTACACAATCTGAGTTTAGTTGGAAATTCTTGAGGATGAGACAGACTTCTGGCCCTAAGCCATTTTATGAAATCTTGCTAAGAAGCATTTACAAAGAAAAACATATAGGCATGTTTACATAAATATTTTTACTGCAATGATGTCTTGTTGCATATCTTTTCTCTCCGCAACCCCTCTCCTCACCCTTCCTCCTGCACCTGCTATTATCATTACTTCACTATGACTTCCCCACTGAAGATCCACACTGACTGCCCACCTGCCAGGGCTCATCTGATTTCGAAGCACTTGATAAGGTTGACCACACCCTCTTCTTTCAGTTTTTCCCTGTTAGCGTCTATGACGCATGAAATAGCTGATTCTTAGATTAGCTTTCCTGATCCTTCTTAGTCCATTGTCCTAGCTCCTTTCTCCCTTCACACTTAGAGCAGTGGTTCTCAACCTTCTAGCCCTTTAAATACAGTTTCTCATATTGTGACCCAACCATAAAATTATTTCCGTTGCTATTTCATAACTGTAATGTTGCTACTGCTATGAATCGTAATGTAAATATCTGATATGCAGGATGGTCTTATGCGACTCCTGTGAAAGGGTCGTTCAACTGCCAAAGTGTTCGCGACCCACAGGTTGAGAACCGCTTATTTAGAGGGTGGGATTTTCAATATTCTGTCTCCATCTTCTTTGCTATCTTATTCTCTTCTTGGATTGATCTTGTCCTCATCATAAGATTACACACAGTGTATAATTTGTCTCCAGTCCAGATTCTAAGCTCAGGTAATGATGAACTGTCTATTAAACATGCCGTGCAGTAGATGCACCATGACTTTGTCAGTGTTTAAAATATTTTATATAATACTTTAGCATATAATGGGTACCTAGTAGCTTTTACTTCTCTTATTCTCTTCTCTGTTGGTTTACTATTGCTGCTGAAACAAATTACTGCAAATTTAATCATTCAAAATGAAATAAACACTATTAGTTGGAAATGAAATGGGTCTCATTAGACTAAAATCAAAATTTCATCAGGGCTATATCCCTTTCTGGAATATTCCACTTTTAAGAAACCTGTGATATTATCAGACTCACCCAGATAATTCAGAGCATTTTTCCTACTTAAGGTCATCTGATTAGCAACCTTAATTTCCTCTAAAACCTTATTCTTTGAAAGTAACCTAACAAGTTCACAGATTCTTCTGATTAGGACAGACATCTTTACTCTCCCTACCTCCTCTTTATCATCTTTTTAAATTAAATCATTACTTCAGCATAAAATCTTCTTAATATAATCATTCAAAATTTAGTGTAAGAATATTTGGAACTTTATCTCTGAATCTTAGGATTTGGGAGATTTAGGGGGAGAAGATGTTTTAGATTTTGAGAAATTTCTGAATCTTTGTGTTAGGCTGGGTATGTGGTATCGCTGCTGGTAATGAATATCAAATAAATAAGGTGCTGAATCAAGGGAACATGGACACTGCTGATAGTGAGTATAAAATGAAATAGATAATGTATCAAGAGAACAACAGGGACAATTTAAAGTTCCAGAGTTGAGTGAGAACTTCTATAATATAGGCTTTTTCTTCATAATGTTGATGCTTAACATAATCATCAACTCACAGCTTTATGAAATTAGATTTTATAGTGATACTGTGGTCATTATATATATGTATAATGTATATGTATATACATATATATTAGGTTTGTGTGTGAGGAAGGATTGTGTTCAATGAAAAAAATATTCATTTAGAACTTACTCTATTTAAAGTTTTCTAGCAATTTCAAAGGCCAGGATAACAAACAGCCACTGCTCTACCCTCCAGGGGGAAGAGAGAGAGAGAGAGCAAGGGAATCCCAACAGAGCAAATGAGAAGAGCAGTTGCTCTACAAAGGCAACACTCTTCTGAGAACAGTATAATACATGAAAGTGTTTTCTGCCTTTAATCTTACTGAGTCTCCCAGAGGAAGAGAAATACAACTCCTGGAGAGTAGTTTAGACCAGCAGTTTTCAACCTGTGTGCCACACTGGCAGGCACACTGGTGTGCACAAGAAATTTTAATAGTCAGGGGCACTGGCCTCTTTTCTCTTAGATTGTCAAATAATAAAATGACAACAGCCAACACAGCAACAGCTATCTGGTGTGAATGAATCAAAATATACCTATATTTTTGTCAGATCTGAAAAAAATATATTTAGTAATATATTTTAGTAATTAGCTAATGTGTGCCATAAATTGAAAAAGGTTGAACATCACTGATTTAGAGTCTTGTAACCTGGGTTATTTTGCTTTTGCTTTGTTTCTTATCTGGTACTCTGGTTCTATTAGCCAGAATCTTCCTTGGCTTGGGATTAAGGTGTCGCTTTTTTTTTTAGTTTTGAGATGAGGTTTAATTCTAATTATTTCCTGTGCTATTCATAGTTATCTGTGGACAACACTCCCTAGAGTGTTGTTTAGTTTTTGTCCTCACAGCTCAGACATTTGACCACTATGATTTCTGTGTATTTTTTGTGACTGAACTGTCCTGATTGTCTACTTTAGTCTAATGGGATTGTTTTTATTCTGAATATCTGTCATCTCTGCTGTCAGAGCCCTGGTTCTGAGGGAATATTCCTAGGACGTTATTTTATTTTCTCCACAGAATGTACCTTTTCCTATTAATAAGACTCTTTTGTACTGGGCATTCGCATAGCATATTGTACACTACTGCAGAAGACAGAAAATGTGTTAGTAGAAACAAAGAATTCTAGCTCAACACTTCCTGCCTTTTCTCCCTATAGCATCCTTTTCCAAGTTTAGCTATTGTGTTCAGTCAGGGTTCTCCAGAAGAACAGAACCAACAGGAGATTATATATATATATATATATTTGTTATAGGAATTGGCTCAATAGATTTTGGAGGTGGAAAGTCCCAGGATCTGCCATCTTCAAGTTGGAGAACCAAACAGGCAGATAGGGTAGTAATTCAGTCCAAGTCCAAAGATGTGAGAACCAAAGGAGCCGGTGGTGTAAGTCTGTGTCCAAAGGCCCAGGAATTGTGGGGCACGTGGCATAAGTCCTGGTCTGAATAATTATAGGAATTAGCTCAACAGATTTTGGAGGTGGAAAGTCCCAGGATCTGCCATCTTCAAGTTGGAGAACCAAACAGGCAGATAGGGTAGTAATTCAGTCCAAGTCCAAAGATGTGAGAACCAAAGGAGCCGGTGGTGTAAGTCTGTGTCCAAAGGCCCAGGAATTGTGGGGCACGTGGCATAAGTCCTGGTCTGAATTCAATGACCCAAGGACCAGAAATGAACATGCCCAAAGGCAGGTAAAGATAGATATCTCATTTCAAGTTAAGAGAGAATTCATCCTTCCTCTGCCTTTTTGTTCTACGCAGACCCTCGGTGGGTTAGATGTTGACCACCTAGATTGGTGAGGGCCGATATTCTTTACTCAGTCTACTGACTCAAATGCTAATCTCTTCTAGAGACACCCTCATAGACACACCCAGAAATCATGTTTTACAGCCTTTGGCATTTCTTTGCCTAGTCAAATTGGCACATAAAATTATCTATCACAGTTATGCCTGTTAGATTTATTCTTTACTTTTGAATATCATAGTTAATAAAATCTGTGTAAGAAGCAATGTGGTAATTAGGTTGAAGTTTATTGTGACATACAGACCCCATTTCTTCTTGAGCTAGTATTGTATTTCTTTTCTTCCATTTTTATTAAAATTTTGAAAATTAATTGTCAGTATTTACTGTATCAGATGCTTTTCTCCTCATTCTGTCTTGAATCCATTTTCATTGGAGCTAGAAACCCATCACTCCTCTGAAAGGTTTTCTAGATCTCATCCCTGTCACCAACGGTGGCCACCTTCCTACATCTACTGGCCAGCATTCAAATCTTACGTTAGTTCACTTACCAGTAACATTTGACATAGTCAATCACTACTTCCTTGACACTATTTTCTTCATTTGACTTTTAGAATACAGTGTAATCTTGCTTTTTTTAAAAAAAAAATTATATATATTTTTTAATAACTATTTTTTAAAAATATACTATATTTTATTTTTATTGTTGACATTGCTACAGATGTCCCTGATCCCCCTGTTTGCCCGTCTCCACCCAGACCCACACTCCTCTCCCTCTGGTCCTCACCACATTGTGGTCTGTATTCATGGGCTATGTATACATGTTATTTAACTGTTCTCTTCACCTTCTTTCATAATACCTCAATGGCTGTTCCTTCTCTTGTTTCCTAATGATTCTTCCTCTTTTCTCCAACCTCAAAGCATTGAGAGTTTTTGTTCTCATTTGCTCTAATGTAAACTAACAATCAGCCAACAACTTCAAGGTTGATACTTATATGGTAGACCTTTTTTGTCTGAATTCAGAGTCCCATATGAATGTGTAATATATATTTCAAACTGAATATATAAAAACAAGATTGAGTTCTTGATCTCTGCCCTATAATTCTCTTGCTTCAGTATTTTCCATTTTAGTTAATGGCAAATTTTTCTTTAAAATTACCCCAAATAAATGAACTTGGAGCCATTCACGATTCTTTTTTTCTCTCACACATCACTAAATTTTGGTAGATATATCTTATAATCTCTATTGCTTTTATCCCAATTTAGGTTATAATCGTCTCTTGCCTGAATTATTGAATACCCTCTTAACTGATCTTACCACTTCTGTTCTTGTCTTATTTTTACTGTAGCATCTAAAAGTGAAATCATATTTTTTCTGATAAAAAATAAGTCACATTTTTATCATTCCTGTCTTTAAAATCCTTCAATGGCTTATTATAATAAGAGTAAAATCCAGAATCCTAATAATGGTTTACAAGGCTTTAAAGACCTGGGTTCTATTCACTGACTTATCTCACACCCCGTACTTTCCTCTGACTCTGTTCCAGCTACACTGACTTCCTGCTGTTCCTTCAAACCACTGAGCTTCTCCCTCCACAGGACCTTTGCATTTTCTTTCTTTTTTCCCCTGATATTCCCCAGTGTCTTCCATGAATAGACTAAATAAATCCTCACTTACTGTCATGGATAGATTCTTGAAACTTTAACTCTAAGTGAAATAGCATATAATGAAACAGTTTGCCAAAGGCTAATGGATAAAAACTGAGTTAAATTTCTATGGCATATTTCTAGTCACAAAAAAGTCACCAAACTTTTAAATAAAGACAACACCCCACCCCAATAAAAAAAACCCTTCTAATATTAAACACTGAAATAAATGTGAGCTATATACACATTTAAGAATGATTAATAAAAACAAGAATGATCATTGCTTTCCAACCTGCCAATTGGATGGCACTGACTGAAGCCTTTCCAGGAGCTCAGAGCCCAAGACGGGACCCAGCCCCGGGCTGGATGCCTTTCCAGAGCAAGGGACACTCACACTCACACTCACACCCACACTCACTCAGACTGGGGCAGTTTAGACACACAATTCACCTGACATTTGTATCTCTGGAATGTGGGAGGAAACCAGAGTAACTGAAGAAAACCCACTTAATCGTGGGAAGAACATGCAAACTCCACACAGACAGTGGCCCTGGTCAGGAATTGATTTATTTTTTCTCATCAAGGTTACAAAAAGACAACATTGAACAAAATGATGTTAATCAACGATTTGCTGTATCAACAAGGCTCTTGGTTCTGTAAAATATAATACAAATGGAACCACTTTAAAATGGAGCCAGGGCTGCCACACCAGAGGAACCTTGCACATGGCCTTGCACATCTTTGTGCTTAAAGCAGCACTGAGAGCCAGGGCTGCCACACCAGAGGAACGGCCTTGCACATCTTTGTGCTTAAAGCAGCACTGTGTCACAAAGAACTGATGGCAAGAATAACAAGAAAGCAGATATTATGACAACCAAACTAATGATTACCAGACTAAAAATTAAAAACATTGTTTAAGTTAGCGTCATTACATTAGTGTATCTGTACCAATATAATTTTCTTCCTGCAGGGCGGGTGTGCTCCTTGTTTGAGCTTTGACCTATCAACCAGGAGGTCAGGGTTCAATTCCCTATCAGGGCACATGCCCAGGTTCCTGACTTAATCCCAGTGGGGGGCATGCATGAGGCAGCCAATCAATGATTCTCTCCCATCATTGATGTTTCTATCTCTCTCCCATTTACTCTCTGAAATCAATAAAAATATTTTTTTTAAAATAAATAAATAGATTATATTTTTTTAGGAAAGAAATTCCTCCCTTCTATTGATGTAATTGTCCCCCTTTCCCTTTTTCATAAATACCCCTTGCTTTTCTCTCTCTCTCTCTCTCTCTCTCTCTCTCTCTCTCTCTCTCTCTTTTTGCCTTTATCTCTTAATCCAAACACTATTTGGGCTTCTGCCTGAATAAATGCTTCCTGAACAGCTATTTTTAAATTTCAAATAAATGCTTATTGCTTCTCATTTTGGCCTTTCATTCCTGGGTTGACAATTTACAAACTGGCCCCAGAACCCAGAGGGTAAGGAGGGACTGAAGAAAGAGGCAGACTCTCCAGATTGGTAGGTGTCAGTTTTAAATGCAAGGGGATTTAGGAGGCTTGACTTTGGTGGTGGCAAGACTAGTAGTTTTCTGCTCCTTCCCACCAACATCTTCAAAGCTTATATAGAGGCCTTAACTCTGTTAAGACACATAGTCAGTCCAAATGGTCTCAGCAACACCTTATTTCCTCAGGAATGCATCCTTGAAAACGGCTCCCACTGTGGGAACCTTGGGTAACATGCATTCCAAGGACAGGGGTGGGGTTGAGGAGCACACAATCGCCCAGGTCCAGGACAACCAGTGGTCACGTCCTTCCAATGGCTTCCTTCCACAAAGGTTCTTGCCACCATGCTTGTTCTTCCTGAGCTTTTCTATCCAAGAAATGGTGAATGAAGTTTATAGTCTTAACTTACTTACAGTTTTAAAAATCTCTCATTATCGTATGATGTATTTTGTTTCTAATACACTATATATCTGTGGCTTTAGTAAGCTGCACTATTTATCATCTCTCATTTCTTACTTTTTCTGCTTAATGTAATACATTGAAAGGTGGACTTTTATGGTGGTGGAGAAAACAGCTGCTGAGGTCAGAATCCCTGAGTTTGACTACTTGATCTCTACTACTTAATAGTTGTGATGCATTGGGAAGTATATTTTTACTCTGCATATTAGTATGATCATCTGAAAATAAGAAGAAAAGAAAATACCTGTCTCCTAAGGTTATTGAAAGAAGTGAATGAGTTAAAACATAAATAACATATGAAATGTCTGGCAGCTCGGTAGGCATTGAGTGTGGGTCTGTATCCACCAAGTGTTTTGATGGAAGGAATCACATTCATGTGTCACCTTTGGGTTGTAACCAGCATTGAGTTGATTTATATCTAAATGACTCCAGCATGATTTCTTAAATTCTGTGAGCCTCAGTATCCACATTCAAAAGTTGAGGTAGAGTTGCCTCTCTGCTTACCTACCAAAGTGGTTATGAACAACATTCAGAACTGTAAGTTTCCATCATCACAGCAATCATTAATTTTACCTTCATAGATATGTATTTTCTTTTATAAGAATAAAAATAACTCCTGTGAAGCCCAGACACACTCTTTTCAGTAACATGAGTCACTTTGTTAAATACAATATTGAGTGTGCAAAGCTTTATCGAATACCACACAGAAGATCTCAAGGAATATACAATCTAACTGGGTTGGTGAGACATACATACAGTGAAGGAAGAAAAATGAAAGGTACAGATGATAGGTACCAATTGAGATGTAGCTTTAAACATTTCCAGAAAAGAAACATAGTTTATACATTGGATACTAAACACAATGGCACAGTTTATCCCTTAATATTTAAAAGAATTAAAAAATGTAATAAAAATGAGTTTTTAAAGCATAAATATTCAAGGCAATCTGAGGAGGGAGATTATTTCTCCTTTGACTTTCAGGAAAGCTTTATGTTAGATCTTCAATTTGATCTACATTATGAAAGGTAGGATTAAAGTAGTTGAAAATTATCAGCATAGGGAGAAGTGTGAACCAAAAAAAAGGTGTAGGAAAAAATAAAGTTTATCAAGAAGCTACGTAGATGGAATGGAGAGGCTGTGATTTAAAGAGAAAAAAATACACAAAACAATGGTGTCAGAAAACTGTTTTTATCCGTGTTCTGCACATTGGGTCAACTTGAGCAAGTGGTTTGACCTCTGAGCTCAAGCTATGAAGTTGGCGAGTAGTAAAATACAATTTCTATTTTATACAGCTAAAGCAGAGAGTGAGTAAAATATTATGTAAAAAGGAGATTATGAATTGTGATGTGCAAAACAATTTTAACATTCACAAAAAGTATACAGTGGGGCCTTGACTTACGAGTTTAATTTGTTCCTTGACAGAGCTAGTAACTCAAATTACTCATATGTCAAATCAAAAAGTGAACGAGTGAGACACGTGATGCTGGGCTGATGTTGTGGCATTCACTGTAACGTTCGCTGTGCCAACCAGCGGTTGGGTATCTGAAGCTGGCTCATAACCCAAATTTTAGCTCGCAACTCAAAGCAAAAAATTGGCCTAGAGATTGCTCATATCTCGAAAAACTCATTAGTCGGGACACTCATAAGTCAAGGCCCCACTGTAGTTCTTATAAAAGGAAATATATAGAATTATGACATAAAAATGAAAAATTGATTTGGACCAGATTCAGTCAATTTAGAATATGAATATTTCAGGATGTTATTTTTTTAAATGAAAATATGACTGAACTACTTTTGTTTTTGTTTAAGAATAATTAATCTAACTGAAAAGCCGGGAAGAATTGACTTGGTATACTATTTGAATAAAAACACCTATTCAACAGTCCTGCAATAATCCTGGTGTTAGATGACAAATAGCTGTGCTGGTATTAAGCATGATACATCTGTGAAATATGTAAAGAATAAAAGTATATGATATTTCAATACTGCTTTGTACTTAATGGCTGAGGAAGCTGAATATTATTAGACAATAATAATTTGGTACGTGAGTGAGAAAGTAAACAAGACTATGGTAAATATATTTGAGATCTGGGGAAAAAGTCAAGTGAGACGTTTTAGAAAATTTAAGTTAGACAACAGAAACATCAAAGGGAATAATAAGCAGTTCCTACAGCACGAGAAAATTGGGCTTCAGATACAATCCTCCCAATAAAATAATGACAGAAATAGTCAAAACATAATTTTAGACTGAAGTTCATCTGGGAGCTCTTTTCACTGATCTGTTTTCCTCACATGACCCTTGTTGCATTTCTCCTTAGGAAATTTCCCTTTTCTCTCTGATCGTGGCATTGTCAGATCCATTTTCTGTATTTCCCACGATGCTGTTTACATTTTGTCTCAGATCCTTTGAATAAAAGCGGTAAGTGTTAGTTACTGGAACTCAGAGATTTTGGGGTAGTTCTGTTTTATTACTACAAAGAGAAATAGCAACAGAAGATCAAAGACACCTAGGGTGCAATTGAATTGATCAAATCAATTCAGTATATCACAGAGTAAAATCAACAGCCCAAGACTCTTTGACAATTGAGAGCTATAACATTACAATTCACACCATGCTCAAGGAAGCCATATTGTATAATCATTCAAATATTCCAACGTGATTATTAAAGTACACATCACCTCCTAAGCAAGTACATGGTTTATCCAAATGAATTTTGGCAATCTCAGAGAATGTGTTGCCTTTTTCTTTTCTTTTTTAAAATTTACTCCCATATTTGTTTTTCAGGTTGACAACACAGATTATGATTACGGAAAAAACATTTCTGGTCTAAAAAAAAACAAAAAAAAAAAATGGAAAAACATTTTTGGTCTGAAAAATAAACCCAAATAAACAATGATGACAATAACAAAAATTTCAAGCCCTTATCAAGTTTCAAGGGCTTATAAAATGGAAAACCCCAAGTGTTTCTGGATCTGTGTTTATTGCTGCTGTTGCCTTCAGAGTCATCTGAAAAGTCAGCTTTCACAATGTTCCCAATTTTAATCCTGACATCATTGTGAGGGCTTACACTGCAGTTTTTACACAGAATCACTCTCTTAATCCTTAGAGTGCATTAATGGAACAGACAAGAAATTGCATCTTCAGGCAAAAGAGAAAAAAATCAGGTGCTTTTTTTGTAATTGAAACCTTAATGATGATGATAATTACAAAATGATAATGATATAAACACTCATTTGAACTAGAACTTACAAGAATAATACCTAGCGAAAATACACTTATAATGGTACTTTAAAATTATGCAAATCAAGGGTTGTAACACTTCTTAAAGCTATTTGATTTAGGTTAATAAACTATTTCATTCATTCAATAAAAATAATATAGTTCACACACACTGCAGAAGATTTTAAAAAGAAGTTGAACATTTTACTATTTGTTATAGTTTGTTTACCCAGAAAGCAAGTCAGACAAAGACTAGTGTGCAAGCAGCTTATTGGGGAGTGCTCTTGAGAGCAATAGCTTAGGAATAAGAAAAGAGAAGGAAGTAGGACAGTGAGGCTTCTGGTAATTCAGTAGGCCCGAAGCTGGGATGGTCCTCTAGAGTTTTTCCGAATTTAGCTAAGGGGTGGGACCATTTTATCCGCAGTGAAACAGTCATTGAATGTGCGCTTTTCTGAAAAGGGGAATGGCTCTTAGCAGTGTGGCTGCCTTCTGCCCTGGCCATGTGCCGGGGAACTGACCCCTGAGGGCTAAGCAATAGCAACCAACCGAATTCCAATATCCTTATACTTACAATTTCCTGGATATTTCCAAACTCCTGATGCATCATGCCAGGTAGTACATGCCTTTTTGCAGGTAGCCTATCCCTGTTGCCACCAATAAAATATTTAAGAATTGAACTGAGACTGGTGCTACAGGTCATTTGTATTCTACCTACAACCAGTAATGGAGTTCTTATGGCAATCTGGGTGGCCGACAATAAGCTTCAAACTAAGTGTGGACTTACTTGGTCACCTGCAGAAGCACCGGTCATAGATTGGGTTCCACTCTGAACAAACTGATGGAGGTGTTAGCAGGGAGAAATCACAACCTATGCAAAGAAAAGTAAGGAAATATAACAAAAAAAGGGAAGAAGCTGGGCTGTAATAAAGTCTTAATGAAAACCTCATCTGCACTTCTAGAGAACTCTGACCCTAGGACAGCCCTTCAGATTTCTTCTGGGTTTCAATGAGGTCTTTGTACCCTGTTTGACCATTCATTGGATGCAAGCCTCCTTGGAAAGGAGATAGCTTCAGGTGATGTGACTCTTGGCAGCCACAATTGAAGAGGGTTAACAGGGACCTTGTCTAGCCTGCAGCACTCCCAGCAGTGGGGACAATAGTCTCTGAGTCCAGAAGGGAGGTTTGCATACAACATCCCAATGCAAATCTATAGTTCAAACTCCCAATACCATTGCACTCATTAATTAGAATTAATCACAGGTTACAATTATCAGAGTTTAATCAAGTTACCTTGTTTCTTTGTTTTAACTTCATCAAAATCTTCACTTCTCTACCTTCTAAATGTGGCTTCTGTCCCAAATATTTGCCCTGGCCTATTTCTGCATAGGATAGTTGAAATAATTACATGAAGTTGTGCATTAAAAATCACATTGAAATTTATAAAAATACTTATATTTTGCTACTTACATTTAACAATATCTGTTCCTATTCATTGCTCTGCTTGATTTTTTCTTATAAAACAATTTATTCTAATCTAATAAAAAGTATGTCCTTGTCTATACAATTTTAGTTTGAAAGGGCCTCTGATGACTTAGAAAAAAATTAATTCTCTTTTCTTCTAAGTGGGCTTTAAGAAATATAAACAAATCAACATTATTTCTTTTCATTCTGATAATTCCTGACAATGAAATGAGGCCACTGATTTTACTTTCATGTGCATGAACCACTTTTGTCTTTGATTAGAAACCCAAATCTCT
>NW_006283639.1:1262756-1265822 GCF_000327345.1 Myotis davidii
ATTATATTTGATAGAGACTGTGAAACTAGCTTTGCTCATTGTTTATTGAACAATGATTTGATTAATTTTTATTTCAAAAAGTTTCACTCACATGAACAAACAGATTGAAAAAAGTCTTAGACATAAAGATAATTTTAGTAGAAATGCATAAAAATCCCATTTAACAGTGAATTTTAGAAATGGCAATTCTATCTTTGTTTCTTCAGGATTAATTATAGCAGCTTCCAAATGTCTCTGCAGGTATATATATGAATATATACATACTAGAGGCCCGATGCACAAAATCGTGCAAGGAAAAAGAAAAAAATTGAAAACTCCAAGTGGTCTCAGTGAATGACAGAATGGAATGATGTTCTTTTCCTATGCCTGTAAAATCACTGATATCAGTGTTTATTTTTAATTACATGTGTAATACCTGAAATATACAGTGCCAGAAGAGTTGGAAACATGTTTTATTCCCAAAGTGAGCTCAACTAATCACAAATCTTAACAAATTTCGTTTCAAAGCAAATGCATATACAGAGTGTCTCCAAAAAATGTATACACACTTTACCAGCTGATAGGTCAATTTTGAAAATAAAGTGTATTTTAATAAATACTGCCTTTATAATTATTTAAAGTGTGTGTATGGTTTTTTTTTTTGGGGGGGGACACCCTATCTTTGAGTCCATGTTTTCTGGGGACAAAATTCAGAACACAATGTAATTTCCACATAAAATTTATTGATAAAGGGTAAAAATTAAAATGTGCTCAGTTAAAAATTGCATATATTCATAAACTTGTAAACATAAATATATATTTAGAATTTAACAGTCACTGCAGGAATTGCTTAGAGGAACATTTTGTCACTGACATAGTTTAGAATTGCCAGCACATGTTGGTAATAAAACACCAACCAGTTTTAATTGTTTTTTATTGTTGTTTCTAAATTTCCTACGGTTTATTGCTAGCACTGAAGCAGACCATTCCTGTCAGCCACCCTTATAATCTTGTCCATTACATTATTCTTGTCACATTTTTACAACTTTGTTGCTGCTAACTTCAGGAGTGAGGACACAGGCAGAATTTAAAAAATGCAGAAATGTTCCCTTAACTAATTTCTTTTTATTCATGTAAATACACAACAACAAAATTCTAGCTACTAAAAGGAACAACTTACTCCCTAAATATTCTCTGCCAGTGTGTTTTGTTGTAGTTTAGTTTGGAAAGCATTCAGATCATGGGAATAAGGACTTTCTGAGGTCTAGGGGTGCTATGCAGACATTTTGAACTCGAATTTCTGAGGTAGGCTCTGAAATTCCAATTTAAAGAGATAGGAGACAGAGAAGAAAGAGAAAGCACCATGGCTGTACATGTAATAGCATTTCCTCACTTCTTGAAGCCTTCTGCATCTGGGAGTTAGCTCTTTCTTTTACCTTGAAAAAATTTATTTTCTTAGTTTGTGTGATCATCTCTCCTCCTTATTCTGTCCCTTTTCCGTGGCCTCTTCTAGACTCCCCTGCTGGCTCCTCCTCTTCTCCTAGGCTGTTTAGTAGATAGCATGCTTGATGTCTCAGTTTGGGGATATTGTCTCTCTCTGGGCTATGGCATTAAAAAATCTAATATGGTTATCTCCATAAATAACTCTGCATTGATTCTTGTGCTCATTTAAACAAGTCTATTCTTGCCTGTTTTAAGCATCTCAAATGTCATGCATCCAAAACAAAGTCAGGATTTTATCCTCATTCTTCCCACTTTCATCAATGACTCCCACTAATGTTGTTTATTGTCCAGAAAGTTGGCTTTATCTTTTGTGTCTTCCTTTTCTTTGTCTCTAACATTCATTCCATAATCAAATTCTGTTTTCAAAACCTTAAGTACATAATTTTTTACTCTGTCTTGCCTATCATCCCATTTTAAGCCATCTCTTTTTTGGACTTTGGCAAGAGCTTCTACTTTTCTCCATCAATCCATTTTACATACAGCATGCTCTTAAAGATATAAACCTACTATATAAAACCTGTGCCTAAAATCTTCCACTTCCTCATATTGCCATAAAAGCGTCCTCCTTAGTATGGGCTATGGGACCCTCCTGACGTAGTCCTGTTCATCTCTCAACCTCATTTTATTTAACATTTTTCCTCTCTTACTATGCTCGAATTGTATGGGTCTTTCTGTGCTCCCAACCTGTTAAGCTCAGTCCATTATTAAATACTTTCACTTGTTCTTTCCCGTGCCTAAAATGTTTTACTTCTATTGGTCTTTCTTCTAGAGATCTTTATGAGAATGGATCTTACCATCATTTAGAACTCAGATCAGTTGTCACCTCTTTCAAGAGATCTTCACTAGCCCCCGCTATACGAAGTAGTCCTGCCCTGGATGCAGGCATTCTCTATCACAATGCCCTGTATTGCTATCTAACCACCCTGTAAAGTGTTCTCATTTTTTTTTTTTGCTTGTTTGTTTACATACTGTCAGTGCCTTCTCATACATTCTTTCAGCTTGCTGAAAGGAGTGAGTTTTTTTTCACTATACCTTGGGATAATTCTAAAGCCCTTTTCTGCCCCTCACTCTCTCCTCCTATAGGGAAACAAGAATGACTTAACTGACAGGTGAGTTTGAAAGAGGATCACGTATTGTCCAGTTCATTCCTTCTGTTTCCTGTGAGATCTGGCTGCATGAATAGAGGACATGCTCTGGTCTGTGTTTAGTAATTCGTAAGCATCCTAACTCTCTGATTATGTTTTGCAGTATAGCCTGTGGCTACACAGCAAACTTGCCAAATTCAGAAAAGTAATATTAGCAATTGGTTATTTAAGCTCGGTTGTAGTGCACTGTGCTTGAGAAATATATGAGTTTAATCAGAAATAATATGACTATTATGTTCAAGGTGTTTCTTTTTTTGGTGGGGGGAGGGAGTAGACTTTAAAAAATAAGTCTCTTTTTCATAGAAGTTTGTACTGGGATAATTGAACTATGTGAAGTTTTTCTGTTTGTTTTGATTGAGGAAGGGGGAAGGGAAGGGAAGGGCAGGGAAGGGCAGGGAAGGGCAGGGAAGCGAAGGGAAGGGAAGGGAAGGGGAGGGAT
>NW_006283639.1:1266574-1274528 GCF_000327345.1 Myotis davidii
CTCTCATTAATGCTTCTGTCTCTTTCTCCCTCTCCCTTCCGCTCTGAAATCAATAAAATATATCTTGTAGATTTCCAAGTACAGGTCTTTTACCTCCTTAGTTAAGTTTATTCTTAAGTATCTTAATTTTTTTGGTGCAATGGTAAAAGGGATTGTGTTGTTACTGTTTTTTGTTGTTGTTTTTTTGGTTCTTTTTCTGTGATTTTATTATTGGCATATAAAACAGCCATAGATTTCTGGCTGTTAATTTTGTGTCCTGCTAAATTGCTGAATTCATTTATTAAGTCTAGTATTTATTTGATGGAGTCTTTAGTGTTTTCTATGTGCAGTATCATATCATCTGTAATAAGGACAGTTTTACTTCTTCTTTTCCAATTTGGATGCCTTTTATTTTTTCTTCTTGTCTGATAACAATGGCTAGTATTTCCATTCCCATGCAGAACAGACATATAAATCAATGGAATAGAATAGAGAATCCAGAAATTGACCCAAGCCACTATGCTCAATTAATATTTGACAAATGAGGCATGAGCATACAATGGAGTCAAGACAGTCTATTCAATAAGTGGTGTTGGGAAAATTGGACAGATACATGCAAAAATAAAGTAAAATTAGAATATATTCTTACATCATACAAAAGAATAAGCTCAAAATGGATTAAAGACTTACATGATAGCTTGGCCGGTGACTCAGAGGTTGAACATCAGCCTACGAACTAACAGGTCATTAATCAATTCTTGGGCAGGGCACATGCCCAGGTTTCAGGCTCCATCCCATCCTTGGTGTGGAGTGTGCAGGAGGCCTCTGATCAATGATTCTCTCTCATCATTGATGTTTCTATCTCTCTCTCCCTCTCCCTACCTCTCTGAAATCAATAAAAGTATATTTTAAACAAAGACTTACATGATAGACAAAACCATAACAATTCTAGAAGTTAACACAGGCAGTAAAATCTCAGACATTTCTCCTAGCAATATTTTTTCTGACACATCATCTCAGGCAAAGGAAACAAGAGAAAAAATAAACATATGGGATTTCATCAAGTCAAAAAGATTGTGCACAGCAAAGTACACTATCAACAAAATGAAGACAACACACTGAATGGGAGAACATATTCTCCGATGATAAATCTGACAAGAGTTAATATCCAAAATTTATAAATAACTTATACAACTCAACACCATTCACACTAAAATAGGAATGACTGATATAGATTCAGATGTTTTCAGTTAATAAGTGCAAAGTCTTATACTATAAAACTTAAAGTGCTAGAAACACATTTGGGACACACCAGCTGGGTGTATTAGCATCTGGGTGGTCACAGTGACCTAAAACTAATGCAGGTCCCAGTGTAATCTTTTTTCACTGTTTAGGCAGCACAGCTTGATTTTATACCAGGCCTGAGTGTGGCGAAAGGTGGAAGCTTTCCAGAATCCTAGTGTTTAAGTCCTTTTTCCCCCAGTTATAATATTTGACCCTTTATTTCATTTTTTTCACCCATCCACCATCTATCCACCCATTTGGGTTGTCCTTTTTAAAATTATTTGAGAAAATAAGTACATTATTTGTTAGTTCTCTCAAACCTCAACTTGAACCTCATTTACACATAACAATGCCTAGACTATAGTAGGCTTTAAGTAAACATTTGTGAAAATGAAAGAATTCTGAATGCACAGTAAAATATGAAGACACCTTAGAGACATCAACCAGAAAAAAATATCTGTGACCTAAAGGAGACATTCCTTCCAACATATGTCAAACCTTGTCCTTTGAATTTTGCCATAGACCAATTCCTGCATGTCATAATTTCAAGAGTTTCATCAAAAGGTTGATGAAACGTGAGGACTCAACAGGGTTGAGTCACACATGTAGTCATCTGTTGGGAATGGCGTAAGGCATTTCCCCAAACCTGAATAAGAAACTGATTGTGGCTGCCAGGTAGTTAAAGGGCATCTTAATCTACATGTTATTGCCTCCTACTGGCCAAACACCTGAACAACCGTAGGTTATTCCCCCATTCTGACAATGCTTCTGTACCCTTTGAAACCTTACCCTTTAAAGTGTATTATCTCCACCTTGCCTTAGGACAAATTGTGTTAATAAAAGCAAGGGTCCAAGACAAGGAGGGAGTCTTCAGTTCCTTTAGCTGAAGGTCCTCTGACCCGAATGCCTTTCAAAATTGTATCTCATCTCAAGACTCTTTATTAGTCTCTGGATTCCTATGTCATCTACACGCAGCTCCTTTTCCAGATTCCTGAACCCTTCTTGATGCTGGGACATGTACCCCGGCAGATTTTCTCTAAAATGAAAGAGGTTCATCTAAAACCAAATAACTCACTATACAAAACAAATGATATTATTAATGACTAGAGGCTCAGTGTACGAAATTCATGCACTGGGGGGGAGGTGTTTCCAGCCCAGCCTGCACCCTCTCCAATCTGGGACATCCCTCTCATAATCCGGGACTGCTGGCAACCCAACCACGTGCCTGCCTGTCTGATTGCCCCTAATCACTTCTGCCTGCTAGCCTGATTACCCCCTAACCCGGTGATGGCGAACCTTTTGAACCCGGCGTGTCAGCATTTTGAAAAACCCTAAATTAACTCTGGTGCCGTGTCACATATAGAAATTTTTTGATATTTGCAACCATAGTAAAACAAAGATTTATATTTTTGATATTTGTTTTATATATTTAAATGCCATTTAACAAAGAAAAATCAACACTCCCCAGCCAGCCTGATCAATGCCTAACTGCTTCCCTGCTGACCCAATCACCCCCAACTGCCCTCCCCTGCTGGCCTGGTCACCTCCAACTGCCCTCCCCTGCTGGCCATAATGTGGCTGTGGGTGGGGCAGTCAATTAGCATATTCCCTTCTTATTGGCTTTGGGCACCACCATCTTTATGATGGCATGAGTTTCAATTAGCATGTTACATCTTTATTAGATAGGATTAGTTAGTGAAAGGTTTTAGGATATTGCATTGGGGAATTGTGGGAGAGATTTGTTGCAAAAAACACCTAACAAAATAAGATCAATATTTGTAGGGCTATAAAATAACTGGTTGAGATGTTTTATTTTTTATTAAATTATTTTTAATTATAATTGACATAAATCATTGTATTAGTTCAGGTGTACAACATGATGGTTTAATATTTCTATACCTTACAAAGTGATCACTGCAATGAGTCTAATAACCATCTGTCATCATAGTTATGATGATGGCATTGACTCTATTGCCTATGCTGTACATTACATCCCTATGACATTTTATAACTGGAAGTTTGTACTTAATTCTCATCCTCTTTCTCAGTGCTCCCCACCCTTTCCCCTCTGGCAACCACCAATCTGTTCTATAAGTTTGTTTCTCTTTAATTTTGTTTGTTCATTTGTTTTGTTATTTTAGAATTCACAAATAAGTAACATCAGATAGTCTTTGTCTTTCTCCGTCCAACTTATTTCACTTAACATAATACCCTCTAGATCCATCCATGTTATTGCAAATGGCAAGATTTCATTTTATTCTGTGGTTGGGTAACATTCCATTCTATGTATAAAGCACATCTTATTTATCCATTTACCTATCAATGGATATCTAGGTTGCTTTCATATCTTGCCCAATCTGCACCCTCTCGCAATCCGGGACCCTTTGGGTGATGTCTGACTGCTGGTGCGGGATCGGGCCTAAACTGGCAGTTGAACATCCCTCTCATAATCCGGGACCGCTGGTTCCTAACCACTTGCCTGTTTGCCTGCCTGATGGGCCCAACCCTCTTTCCTGCCTGCCTGATCACCCCTAACTGCTTACCTGCCTGCCTGATCACCCCTAACTGCTTACCTGCCTGCCTCATTGCCCCTAACTGCCTCTGCTTTGGCCCACGCCATCGTGGTTTTGTCCAGAATGACGTCTGGAAGGTCATGTGGCTGTCTGGTCTAATTAGCATATGAAACTTTTATTATTATAGATAGACAAACCATGGTATATTTATATGAATCTATACTTACAACATTTCAACACATATTCAGTGAAACCAAACCGTATAATTAAGGATTATAACTGTATCTCAATATCGGGGCAAGATATTAAATTTAGAAGAGACTCCATTGCTTCTCTTTTAGCAACATTAACTGCTAATTATCACTTCAATACCTAACAATTGGAAGTCAGAGCAGCTTGAAAGTGAAAAATTGTATTTCTGTCAAAACAGCAATAGAATGTTACCCTCGATTCAGCCTTCTATATCCTAAAAAATGCACGTCTTTTTTTTTTTCCTTCTTTTAGGATAAGCTCCAATAGCAAAAACAGACATATATGTCTAGTGAAATAACATTACAATTAATCAATCAAAAATCAATGGAAAAAATATCCTCAGGTGAGGCTTAACAACAACAAAAGGGAGGAATATATTGAAGGAAAATAATTCTACCAGAAATTCTAGGCAGAGTAAGGCTACTCCAACTGAATGTAAATCTTAATTCTAACTTTCTAATTAATCAAACAATATTTTCATTAAAAGAGAAAATATTTTCCTGGCTCTGAGATTTTAATCTCCACGTTCCATAGAACTAATTTTGTTCTATGATATAAATTAGAGTTCTGATTATTTCCATTGATTAAATTGATTAAGTTAATCACCAGATCCCATAGGTCTAATTAAGATTAGGCAGTCTCTTAAGTATATATTCATATACATCATAGAAGTTCTAACATTCTGTGCCTTGGTATTTTCCAGTTCAACAAAGCTACATAGAGTAGTCTCTATATGTGAAGAATGAGAAGGCAGGTTACCAAACCAAGCTGACCCGGTCAAGCAGTAAGTAACTTTGGCCCAGCCACACTTATCCAGTCTAGTACATTTCAGAAAATTCCTGCAGATATAGGAGAAATATCTGTCTGTTTTTTCAAGATTGATTCTTCCACCTGTGTTCATAAACTCATTCCCCTCCCCCTTATTTCCATTAGTACCTTATTGCATCAGTAATTTCAACTCTTGTTTACATGTTGAGCCCTACCTCTTTAAAAAGCAAACACTTATTTGTTTTCCAATATGTATGAGAATGCTCTCACGCTACAAATATATATATATATATATTTTTTTTTTTCATTTTTTCTTTCATCCCCTCTCCAGTTTTTTCTATACCTTTCCTATTCCCTTCACTGCCAGTCCCCTGGGGTGAGGATAGAGATAGAAAGCACACATTCTATTACCACTTTCTTATTTTGCTAACACTTACTTATTTTTCCCATCAAGTAAGAGTTTATATTTCCTTTTCTCATTCTCTATTAATGTCCAAATGTACACACCTACTGTGGTCCCCATAGATTTCTGACTCAGCATTTTCTTGTTTTCATAATTATCTCTAGCATCAGATTTTAAAATTCTTAAGAGTAAGAATAATTATTCATTAAATATTACCACCACCCAACATGTAGTTCAGTGCTTCCTACAAGGTCAACACATCAACTACCTTGAAAAAAATAGATTTTTATAAAAAATATTTGTCCTGTATGTATATTATATATGTTTATAACTGCTGAACTTTCATACATTGGACACATTTTTGTAATTAGCACCAGACTGAGAGACAAAATATTTCCAACATACCAGAAGCTTTCTAATTCTATTTCCTTGCCATAAACTCACCTCTTCATGGTGAATAACTGTTCAGACATTAAGAGCATAGATTGTTTTCAACATATTTTATAACTTATAAAAATGGCAATATATTGTTTCTGCTCTTGTTGAAAGGGCGAGGACTACGCCCTCCACCTTGCCCCAGGGTAAGGGCTATGCCCTCCATCTTACCTTGGCCATGTGCTCAAGGCTTCTTCCCGGAAGCCAAGCCGCTGCTGGCCACGCCCAGGGTTTCTCTGGACTGGCCAATGATAGTCAAGGGAAGTGCACGCCATCACTATGACCACATCCTGTGTAATGAGAAACAGACTCGCGCCTGGCCAATCGGCAGGGCCCACAGTCCTTTCTCCTCCCCTTACCCCAACCCCCTATAAAACCTCTCTCCACACAGAGTTTTCCCTCTCTCTGCCACTTGCTGCTGTGCCAGTAAGTTGGGGGGCAGGGGAGCCAAACCTAGGTTTGAAATAAATGACTCTTTGCTTTTGCATCGGACTCGCTGGCTCCCTGGTGGGCACTTGGGAATCTTGAAATCTGGGCACAACACTTGTATCTAAGTTTTTTTATTCAACATTTGTTTGTGAAATTCACTTACATTCATTTTATCATTTTTCCAAAGACCATTAGAACTTGAATCTTTAAACTTCATTTGCTCACTTCTCATCTTGTATGCAATTATTATCATGCACAGTAGTTCTACATATATTTCAAGGTGCATGTGTTAGCTTTCTATGCTATATATCAAACTGCCATGCACTTAATGGTTTAAAACAAAACATATTTATTAGCTCACAGTTCCCAAGGGTCAGGTATTCAGGCACGCTTAACAGAGACATCTGCTCCATCTAATAAGGTTGTAATCAACGTCTCAGACATATGGAGGTTCAATTGAGGAAGAACCCCACTTCCAAGCTCACATAGGTTGATGACAACATTTGTTTCCTTGTGCCAGAAGGCCTGAGGGCCCCAACTTCTTGCTGACTGGCGAATGGAGATCACTGTTAGCTCCTAGAGGTCTCTCTAAGCACCTGGAGCCTGACCACAGTTCAAAGGATTGGTTGCTGTTCTTTGTTACTTCAAGCAGCCAACAAGGAGAGTCCCTAGAGCAAGCCTGCCAGGAAGGCAGAGTCTCCCGTAACACAGCATGATCTTGGGAGTGACATCCCATATCTTTGCCATATTCTCTTGTTTACAAGTGAGTCAAAGATCCTGCTCCATAAGGGAGGACATTACATAGATGTTGGAAGCCGATCCACCCTGGGTGCTTGAGGCGGTCCCTGCAGGGATGTTTCAAGGAACCTTGAAATGGAGATGAGAAACGCCCTAGCCTTTGGAATGGAATGGATGGGGTTAAGATCAAATAGGATAAATGCAGATGTAATAGGACAATAGGGGGAGGAACCTGGCTAGGAGAAGAAAGGTTGTTTCCCCAGGGGAGGACCAAATAGTATAAATACAGATGTTAGATGACAATAAAAAAGAACCTGGATATGATGATGACCTAAACACTGGCTCTGTGTCCTTCATTCTTTGCCGACTCTGTCCAAACCTTGGGGAACCCCTGGACCCGCTGGGGCTGGACCCCAGTATATAGAGACATGGATACCAAAATATGAGGATTTTTAAGGGGAAACATTGTTTTTATAAGATAATATCAAATCCAGCAATGACAATCATTTCTTGTGCCATATTCTCCTTTTATCTCTGAGAAAACTCCTATTTTATTCAAATAGAAGAGATGTGTCAAATGTCTATCAGGAAAATATTACATTTCTCAGTATCTCATAGACATCTATCAGGAAAATATTACATTTCTCAGTATCTCGTAGACATCTAAGCAGGTAAAAGATTCAAGGAGAATTCACTAAGTGAAGCTACCTAGAAAACTTTTAAAGGATACAATGTTGGTGTGTACATATTGTGTTTTGCTCTTCCCTTTTATCCTGATGGAAGCCAGCACAATGGCTGGAGGTGAAGCAGCGATCCTGTAACAGGTTGAAAATCATGAAAACAAAAACCCTGTTCCAAGGATCCCTTGGTTAAGAGAAAGAAAGTATTTAAACCCCTGTTGGCAATTACAGACTTACTGTGGTTGCCCTGATTGTCTATACCTACATATTGCTTGTGAGAAAAATCAAATAATCTTTGGTTAAGCTATTGTAAAGCTGGTTTTCCATTATATTTCAATGAGAAGTTAGAGGAAGGAAATTAGACTGTGAGACCCCCGAAATGGGACCCTCACTCTGTCCTGCAGACTGACGGCGACCCCAATCAACCGCAGGAGACGTCACTTGTAAATTGCCTACTGAACTCTTCTTTCTTC
>NW_006283639.1:1274550-1280594 GCF_000327345.1 Myotis davidii
AGCCTTTGGTTAAGAGAAAGAAAGTATTTAAACCCCTGTTGGCAATTACAGACTTACTGTGGTTGCCCTGATTGTCTATACCTACATATTGCTTGTGAGAAAAATCAAATAATCTTTGGTTAAGCTATTGTAAAGCTGGTTTTCCATTATATTTCAATGAGAAGTTAGAGGAAGGAAATTAGACGGAGTTAAAATCCATTCTGAAAAATTGAGAATACTGAATGCAAAAATAAATTCTATATATTAAAAATACAGAGAATGAAATAAATTGCCTACTGAACTCTTCTTTCTTCATTTGTCTTTCACAAGCTCCAGTATTTCTATAATTCTTCAAATATTATAAATCTCACATTTATTATAGTGAATCAGATAGTTGTCCACACAGTCAGTTATTATTTTGTTTAAGTAGCTCAGAATAAAGAAAGCTTGATTGTCCACCCAGATGACGAATTTAAAGGGTATTTATATATGTTTTTAGTAACAACTATTTTGCTTTTATGTTTTCTGAAGCTTATTTCAAATACCTTTTAATAAGTTGTAAGCTCTGCTTCTTGAGGATAAGGAAATTGATAATTTGCTAAATATAAATTATATTGCTATTGTATGAATGTGCATGTTCCTGTTCTAGTATACTAGAACAAGAGAGTAAATTATGAGGATTTTTGTAATGCTCCCCTAGTTGTGAAATTATGGACCTTAAAGCATGGCTCCACTTCCTTGGCCTTAATTGTCTGAATTAAAGTACATGATAGCAATATTATATTTTTCTTCACTATCCACTCTCTAAGCTCTGGCTCCTCCTTTGTACCTCTTCTACTTTCAATGAACTTTTGTATAATTTGTAAAAATTCAAATTCATTAGTTTTTTTTATATAAATGTTATAACATCGCACAAGTTAGTCCAGTGGTCTAAATTTTGATTCTATAATGATTATAGCTGATGCCCAATATTTTCCTGGTCTTTTTGTTCTTACCACTTTACTGTACCAGGTTCCATAAAACAAAAAATAGAGTGTATCACTCGGGTATACTTATGACATGTCACAAAGATGATTATATAGTAGTTTTATTCCTAAATTGCTTTATTTCATCTTTAACTATATTAAATTTATCTCCTAAAACTTTCTGTGTTCTCATCCTTGGCTTTATTCACATGAGTTTGATATCTACTGTTTTTTTCCAGATAAGTAAATGATCAGTATCAACCATACTGAATGAGAACAAGATCTTTTTAGACTTTTGAAACAAACTGCATTTCTAACATGAACATTTTGTTCTGGGATAGTCATTTCATAGTTTAATTCTTTGCCTTGCCAAAACTTACCATCACAAAATTTTGATTTGGACACAAATTTAAAATGTAATACCTTTGTTATTAAAAAGACTCAGCACTATTTAAATTTTTGAATAAATGTTATTCTGGATAGCATAATATAATGTTATAGGCTCAGCTTGAATCAAACATAAGATGTACAACCTAAGCCGGTTTGGCTCAGTGGATAGGTTGTCAGCCTGTGAACCGAAGGGTTCCAGGTTTGATTCTGGTCAAGGTTATGTACCTGATTGCAGGCTCGATTCTCTGATCGGTGTGCATGACCTGATGGCAGAGCATGTGGGGCAACAGATTGATGTGTCTCTCTCACATTGATGTTTCTCTCTCTGTCTCTCCCCTCCCTTCTAGTCTCTCTAAAAAATCAATGGCAAAATATCCTTGGGTGAGGATTAACAAGAACAACAAAAAACGTAAGATACACAGTAATGGTAATAAGAAGAAAGTCAATACATGCATTCTTAAACCAGAGAGGATTTTAAAGTTCAAAGAATATTTTATTTATTTCACATTTAAATCCATCTAAATTTCCCATGCAGGTATTTCTGTTCTACACATAATGGGAGTCTGGACATTGGGGGATTAATATTCATCACAACCTTTATTATTTTCACAATTTTACCTTATTTTCCACTGGGTAGTATTACAATAGTTACATTTAAATTATAAAACCTGCAGCTTTTGCTATTAGTGTCAAAACATGATGTATTAAAGCATATAGATTAACTATATATTTATGGAATTAAATTGATTTATCTTTGGCCTTTTGGAGGTGGCTAATATGTTACAAATGAAATATATATTGCATTTTCTAGAATTTCAATTGCTTTTCAAATAAATGAATCTGTATTTCTCTTCTTGAGCTAGTTATTTGAGGGAAAATATCTGCATTTTGCAATAAAATAAACAAAGGAGTTGTAAAGTTAAAAACACAATTCAAATCTGCCTGAGTGTCTAGATATGAACTAATTGTTAATATTTTAAAAAGTGATATTTTTCAAATGACTATAAAGCATTATGCATGTTTAAAATGAATACATAAACTGGTTAGTAAATGTATCCAGGTGCATAAATATCCAACCAAATTATTAGATGTCATGTATGTAATCATATCCAGAATACAAACCACTTGACTATGTATGGTTATTCTTTAATCATCTGTAGATATAGGAATTCAAAACATTTATAAGATCTGTTTGTATCATTCCTCCCATTGCCATACTTGGTTAGGTGGGGCAAATAAAGGATGGGTAGAGGAGATTGTAAGAATGGGTGGATGATTAAGGCACATTTGCTAATTGAGAAAATAAGTAAATATTCTGAGAATAATGAGAGCTAGATTTGTCACTGTCTGAAAAGAAATCACTAGCAAGGAGCTGAGCAGTGCTACATAGAGATTGTGTGTGTGTGTGTATATATCTGAATGCATATTTAAATACAGATGTATGTGTTCGTATATATTAATGTAAGCATAAACATTTTTCAAGTGTTAAATTCATATATATGCAAACATACAAGTACATGTGGATATATGTATGCAAATTATATATAACACTAGAGGCCATTGCACAAAGATTCGCGCAATAGGCCTTCCTTCCCCTGGCTGTCAGCACTGGTTTTCCTCCAGCACCTGGGACCAAGGCCTTTGGTCCCGCCTCTGGCCGCAGCAGCGAGGCTAGGTTTCTCTGCTCCAGCTGCAGTGGAGAAGGCAAGCCTCTTCAGTCGTCTTCAGACTTCAGTCATCTTCAGTCTTCACTCTGTGCCTGCATATGCAAATTAACCACCATCTTTGTTGGGTTAATTTGCATACTCATCCTGATTGGCTGGTGGGTGTAGCAGAGTGACACCAATTAGCATGTTTCTCTTTTATTAGTGTAGATATCATATATGTGTATATACACATATCTGAGAAAAGGGAATAGAGTAATTTGTTTCTTAAAAGTTTTCTGTTTTTGTCTACATTTGCCCCTATTTGAAAATAGGAAAGTTATTTCCAAAAGTAAATACCATCAGAAACATTATTTTTTTTCATAAACCTCTAAAAATTAACTACTTTTAAAAGAAAGTATTGATGCAGGCCTAGAATTTCTAAAGCAAAATATATTACGTGGCCAATATAAACTTTAAAAAACAATTATAATCAACAAGCAATTCTTGAACCTCCAACTTAAGTTAATTCTGAGATTGACTTAGGAAAAGTTTTCCTTTGGGGGCAGTAGAAAAGTATCACAGTTTTCTAACAAAGTTTTTAAATGTCCCTTAAAATATTTTGAATATTGGTAAACAAAACTATCTGCTTCCTAAAGAGCTTCTTCCTTCTCATGTCGAGTCTTAGGGTTGAATAGGAATATCCTGAAGCTATCTTCAAAAATCTTGAGGTGAGGACACATAATTCCATAGCACTATAAGGTGTGCTATTAAAAGTTATTTTTAAGACTTCCATAACTTGCCATTTATAATTTTCTATTACACTTCCTTTCCCGAAAGCGAATAATCTGAGGAGAAAAATTGCTTATCCTAAGAACTACATGCATAGTATACAAGCAAGAAGTATTTTTGATTGATTGATTGGTTAGGTAAACTCATTTAGTGACCTTATGCCTTTAAAACAGGGGCCCTCAAACTTTTTAAACAGGGGGCCAGTTCACTGCCCCTCAGACCGTTGGAGGGCCAGAGTATAGTTTAAAAAAAAAAACTATGAACAAATTCCTATGCACACTGCACATATCTTATTTTAAAGTAAAAAAACAAAATGGGAACAAATACAATATTTGTATTTGCATGTGGCCCGCAGGCCGTAGTTTGAGGACCCCTGCTTTAAAATATAGGCAATTTTCTGAAATTAACCAAATTTAAAAATAATAAAACATTAATTCATGAAATCATCAATCAGTCCTCTAAGGGTATTATTCTTATATAGTATTATGAGATTACACAAAAGTAGACTATTTGAATATTGTTTAATAATAATAATAAAGATTGTCATTAATTAAAGGTCTATGACATTTGTAGTAGAAGCATTATCTATATTATTCAATAAAATATTCATAATCATCTTGGAGAATGAAGAGGAAAGTAAATTAATATTTTATAAGCATTGTGTCAGGCAGTATTCCAAGCACTTTAAAAATGTTACTTCTACTAATGTGAATATGTTTAAAAGATAAGAAAATTAAATCTGAAAGTTATAGTACTAGTAAATATCAGTACACGGAAGTACAATCATACATGATTTTAAAATGCAAGATCATTTACTCATATATTAAGTGTAACAATATAATGTGTATTAGTTAAATGAGACAGATCAATCTTGTCAAAAAATTATGTCTATTTAATCCAAAATATCATTAAGTACTTTCTGATTGCAAAATAATATTTAAGTTTTTGTGGGAAGTTTTAAAAATATATAATTTATGATTTCTGTTTTGTTTGTTTTTTTACTCATAGTAGTAGGGAGATAAGACAGAAGCATAAGTATATTTAATATTAGATATTTTAATGCGGGTGCTCTTGTCCCCGCATTAAGAAAGGTTAAGGAATCTGCAGAAGGCTGTGCGTAGATGTTATATAAGAGGAGTCCAGAGACGAAATATAATTTTGAAAGGCATTTGGGGGTCAGAGGAGCTTAGCTAAAGGAGCTAAGATCCAAGATCTAAATTCTCAGGTCTAAGGCCTTAGGTCTTAGGTCTCCTCATCCCCAGGACCCCATGCTTTTTATTAACACAACTTGTTTTGAGGAGAGGCAGAGATACACACTTCAAAGGGTCAGGGTTTTTGTATACAGAGGCATTGTCAGAATGGGGGAATTAGCCTATGGCTGTATAGGTGTTGGGCCAGTAGGAGGCAATGGTATGTAGATTAAGGTGCCCTTTAACTATCTGGCAGCCAAGAAATCAATTTAATGTATCTTATTCAGGTTTGGGAAAATGCCCTCAGCCATTCCCAGATGCAGCCCTGCTGTCATGCTGGAATTGATCTCCAGCAATATTTTAAATGCTTAAGAGTGAAGATGGTAAATCCTCTAGCATTGAAATGAAAGACATATTTTTTTCATTGTTATAGAGAAAGGGAAGTTTAAGTTAATATGGGCTCAAAGTCAATCCTTCTTTTTTTCTCTCTCTCAATGTCACTTAATTTAGAACAAATTTCAAAGTTCTAGAAACACTGGGTAGCCCTAACTGGTTTGGCTCAGCAGATAGAGCGTCGGCCTGCGGACTCAAGGGTCCCAGGTTCGATTCCGGTCAAGGGCATGTACCTTGGTTGCGGGCACATTCACACGGGGGAGTGTGCAGGAAGCAGCTGATCTATGTTTCTCTCTCATTAGTGTTTCTCTCTATCCCTCTTCCTTCTTCTCTGTAAAAAAATAAAAATAAAAATAAAAATCAATAAAATATATAAAAAAAGAAGTATCTTTTAAAAAAAAAGAAAGAAAGAAACACTGGGTAAGTTTCTCACATTTTAATAATCCAAAAACCATTATCAGACCACTGTTAGGAATTCTTTGTTTTTAAAAAATTTATCCTATATAATAAAAGCCTAATATGTTAAGAGTCCAGTCATCAGGTCGGCCATTCAACCAATCAAAGCATAATATGCTAACGATATGCTAAGACCGCTCAACCACTCACTATGACATGCACTTACCACCAGGGGGCAGATGTTCTGACCAGTAGGTTAGCTTGATGCTGGGGTTCAGCCAATGGGACTGAGAGAG
>NW_006283639.1:1281450-1281723 GCF_000327345.1 Myotis davidii
TGCCTAAACCACACCCCCAGCCTTGACCCCAGTGTGGGGCCCAGGGCGGCCGGGGCTTCCGCAGCTGCAGTGTTTGGACCCAGGCCTCCAGCAGACCCGATCCCCCCGGCAGACCCAGACACTGCAGCGTCGGCCAGCACTCACACCGCCAACCTGCAAGAGCGGGTTGGGGCATGACTGCAGGCGGACGCCCCTACCCGCTTTCGCTGGCAGACCGCCAAGCCCTCTGTGTGCACCCTGGGGGGGGGGGGGGGACGGGGGGGGGTGGGGGCC